>NC_054708.1:89017126-89317126 GCF_016097555.1 Gigantopelta aegis
CTTCGAATAGAAAGTGTTCTGCTGGTGCAGTTGTTAATGGTGAATCAGATGCCAGGAATACATTTTCAAAAAGAGATGTTTCCTATCCTCCAAGTTTACCCAAGACATCTGAAAGAAGAATAATCGGAACAGATGGAGACAAACAGTTTGACAAATTGATTTTAGCAGCAAGTTTAGAGAGACCATTAAACAACCATGGTAATAAAGATAATGGTGTTATTGCTGAAGGTGATAATGCTGGGTTGCCTGAAAAGTTCAGTTCCGAGAGAGGAATTCACATTTCACAAAGTGTCTGCTATCCACCAAGTGTGCCCAGTTCAAATTATCATAATGTCAATAAGAAATATGGTACTGCTGCATCAAGTGTGTGTTACCCACCCAGTATATCGAGCGGGAATGGGTTTGAAAGAGATAGCACAATTAAAGATGGGACCATCAGTGCTACAAAAGACAGACAAGCATTACCAAAACACAAAGAATCGGTTGAAAGCATGGAAATTCCATCAAATGATGTAACTGTCGAATCTAACGAAAACAATTTAAGCGTACCAATGTATTCTGAAGTCCAACCAATGTCAGGATTGGAGAAGAAGCAGATTAATGTATCGGGAAGTATCAGAGATGTGTGTACAAACGACACTGGAAATCGACCTAACCTTAGTCTTCTTGTTTCCTGTATGACTGAGAAGTCGACACTCACAAAACATGATGCTGCTGAGAGCACGAATCAGGAGGATCAGATTGATAAATATTTATATCTGGAAAATAGCTCTGAAAGTGTAGAATTGAAAGACATAAGTACTATAAACACATATTTAGAAGAACCTGAAGATGAGAAAAACAGAGAGGATATCCAGTCATTACTGCATAGTGGTGAACACATTATTAGTGATGCACAGTCTTACAGACTTACGACGATGGAGTTTGAACAGTGGCCAATGGGAAGGAACATGACAGGAACACTGGATAGGCAAGATATGGAAGAACATCAAAATGGAGAGCATGATGTTCTGTCAGCATCCAGAAAACCCCAAGACCGTGTTCCTTCAGAGATATCACTTTGTGAAGACAAGCCATTGTATGCTCAGATGGAAGAAACGGTTAACCAGTCAGTTCATGAAAGAAATCATGGAGATGTCGGTGGTACAAATGAGCCTGCTCAGACAGAGGAGTTGGTTAGCCATCAAATTGATGAAGATGGTGGTCCTTCAGGAATGTCAGGTTATGATGAAAAATCACTACCTTCTGATAAATTGCACCCTTCTGAGATGCATGAAAAATCAGAGACCTCTTGGATGCATGAAATGGTTGGTCATCCAGTACACGAAGAGAGTCATAAGGATAATAGTTCTGCAGAATCATCAGCATATGGAGAAGAATCTAGACATACCAATAGCGGTGAAGTGGCAAATGGACATCAAGAACGAAGTCTTATGGATACTTCTTCTGCAGGACCTGTGTATGGACATGAGTTAAAGCAAGCTAGAATGGCTGAAGTGGCTCAACAGCCAGCTCTTGGTGGAAGACAAGAAGATGATGAGGTTTGCAGATCATCGGTGAATAAAGAAGACCAGTATTGTGCTAAAATGGATGAAATATCTAATCAGTTTGTTCGTGAAGGAACAGAGACATTTGGACAAGAAGGGGAATTGGGATCTGCTCAGATAAATGAGTTGGCTAACCAGGCAGTTGGTCGTGAGACTCACGGCAACATCAATCCAACTGTGTCTCGGCAACAAGTTCCATCTGTATTTCGGTCTTTTTTAAGTAACACAGTCACCAAAGTGGTGGTAGAAGAGCTGCTTTGTAGTTTAAAATGAATATATATAGTGCTTGAGTATGTACAAAAATAAATAAATACAAATCACAATATTTTATTGGATTATTACAGTGATTTTAATTTGTTAAAACAGGGTTTTTTTTGCTGTGATATACAAAACTGGGAAATGCTAATTGGAAACACATTTATTTAAATTACGCCCTCATTTCTATTCAAGATTTTTAAAAACTGAACTTGAACAAATAAATTCTAGCCACAAAATAGGAAACATTGAAACAATGAATCTTTGACAACCACTTGGTAGGCAGCAATTACGCAAAATTAATACAGATTAGTCTCTGACGGTAAGCGTGTTCATAACCGTCCAAATGTCCGTCCAGCTCTTACCGTCAGAGTACTCGGGCTACTGTTTTCTGTAAGGCAGAAAATGCGTTCATTATAATAACATGCAGCAATCAAACTCATCTAATTTCTCTGAACACTTAAACATTCCTAAACTTATCATATTTATTTATTTGAAATATGATTTTTGTTTCTTAATATAATATATACTTACTTTTGAAGATACAATACATCTTTAAGTATATCCGTGTAATGCATTTTTAATCCACTCCTCAATACACTGTTTATCACAGTACATGGCATACACTTATGCTAACAGAGAGAAAAATGCAATTGAAACATCCGATTCTGAATGGGATCATATTATTATGGTGTTAACGTTCCAAGACGGTCGGTAATGGAGGGGGTGCTAATATACAACGTTTGTATAAGCTGAATGGGTCGTGTTTTATGATATTCATTACTGCTTGATGCTCTGGCCCTAATATCTGACCACTTAAAGAATTTGAGAACTGATTTACAGAGTGCGACTGAAACCGGATACGCACACTTGCGTTTGAACTCTAAACGTGATAAAAACCAGAAGCAATTCTGAAGGGGAGAAAACGAAACAAAACAAAGACCCTGTGTGCCACATTGTACGTCCATGTATGTTTCTGCTATGATACAATATAAGTGTATGGGTTTTAACAGGTTATTTCGATATAAAAACCAGAAGTAATGTATTGTTCACACACACACACACACACACACCTCCCCCATGATTTCCCCCCAAGTTGGAATTACTTGTATGAAAATTTATAATATATTCCGTCAATGAATCACGTCTTAGTACAATGTTTGGCACCAACATTTCAAATGCAATCTGACTCCATAGTTTGTAAGTTTGCGGCGGGGGCGGCGGCGCGGCGGCGCGGCGGGACGGCTGCGGTAAGCGGCGCGCGGCAAGACCGATGGGATGTCGCGGCGGGACGGACGGGGCGGCTACACGGAGGGGGACGATGCAATGGCGCGGGCGGGACGGAGGGGGCGGGTCGTGGCGGAGGCGGAGGCGGCGATCAGCAAACATACATGAGGATGAGTAAAAATAAAAAGAAAGGTAAGAGTCATATCTTGATTTTATTATTTCACAATCAGTGGACATAAGATACGCATATACAGAAGGTCACATTCAAAGGTCGTACGGCAAAATACAGTTACTGTTTATTTAGTTTAATTGTCATCATCAATGTCCTCATCACCACTGGTAGCATCATCATCATCGTCGTCGGCACTGTCTGCTTCGTCCAGATATTCACTGATCCAGGAACGATATTTGTTTAATCTGGAACGAATTTGTGTTCTAACATCTGTCTTCGGATCCACCGACTGTAGAATGTTTCTCGAGTTCATGCCTTTGTCAAAGTAGTACATGTATGTCAAAACTCGAGAGTACGTTTCTTTAAACAATTTCCATTTTAGAGCCTTCAGTCGTTTTTCGATGTCATCTTGAGACATATTCCTATTTCGAAAACGTTTCTTGTCTTCAAAATAGTCACGATTTATATCGTATTCACGATCGATCATCTGACGTATGCCCTCGTTTTCGAGATCATTAGAGGTCTCTCCTTTCTCCTCGTCATTTTCACATGTATTCAAGCGCAGGTGTCGCTGCAAGTTTCTCCCGTCTTTAAAGACGACCCCACACGTATCGCAAGACTGCAGTTTCTTGACCTTTTTCAAAAATGGCTCTACATCATCGTCTTCGTCGTCAGCACTTTCGTAGGCGGGTATGCCTGGTAATTTCCTCTTAAATGCACCGTTTTGCATGATTTTGGATCCACTGTAGTAGCTGCACTCGCAGAGCTGTTTTTCCGATGCTAGTGACAAGTCGTCTGGAATGTTTGCTGTTGCGTCTACGCTTTTATATCGTTCAGGCACACAGGTTCCCGTTTCTAGGCCGTTAGGCCGAAGGCGTAACATTTCGGGCGTGGTAGGTTTGAGGTCCACCATGAGGTGTCCAAAGGGCCTACGGGTAGCTCCCTCGAAATATTTCATGAAATGACGAGTGTTTTCTGGATACATCTGTCGTGCCAATGTCAGAACGTGTTGCTTGTCGATGGGATTGTTGAACAGCGCCAGGTAATGACAATTTCTTCTCTGCGTCGGGTCTTTACTCTGATAGAGATTCTGATTGATGGCAATCACGGAGAGGTTTCTGTGATGACTCCCTTCTGTAAAAAGGTCCGTGATGCGAGAATCTTTATTGGCCGTAGACATCAGGTCATCTAACACGATGAGATTTCTAATTCTGGGATCCAAATAATGGTCGTTTTCCTTGGACGAATTCCACTCGAACCGTTGCCCCAATGATGTCGTAAAGCGGTTGCCATCTTTTGTAGAGCCAGATAATCCGTTGGGGAGGTGGATTGATTCTATCATTCTTCAGTAGTTTGTACACCAAAAATGTTTTCCCACACGACGTGGGTCCCGACACGATCATCGTGAAAGGATGTAGCAATTCAAGTGGTGGTGGTGGTGGTGGTGGTGGTGGTGGTAGTGGTGGTGGTAGTAGTAGTAGTGGTGGGGGCAGTAGTGGTGGTGGTGGTGGTGGTGGTGGTGGTGGTGGCAGTGGTGGGGGCAGTGGTGGTGGTGGTGGTGGTGGTGGTGGTGGCAGTGGTGGTGGTGGATGACTGGTGTTTAGATGTCGCATCATGGCATCTCTCCTGGAAAATATCTTTTCACACTCAGGACACGAGCTCTGATACATTGTGACAGCGCCGCCGATTCAAATTGAAATGGCGATGTCCGTCTTCCGTGGCTCCTTTTATACAGTTTAAAATTGCCTCTGCCGTTTCGAGGCGTTACGCTTGTATCCCCCACCACTTTGTTGTTGTTGATTATGTTGCCTTTGGCGTTTGAGTTGAGCTTTAGCCTGTTCCACCACCTGTTGCGTGGGAGAAGTCATAATGACCGGAGGGTTGTTGTGTGACTCTTCGGGCTTCTTACTCTTCTTGTAATCTTTGTCGTACAGTTCCAAGAAACTATCCACGTCCATCCTTTCACCCGTCCGAGGAGAAATCATACATTTGCCTTGAGCTTGCAACTGATAATAGCGAGTCCATTTCTCGGTGTCGGGAACGTACAGTGTGTAGTTCATGACGATCAGAACCCGAAAGGCATAGGCTTGAGATGAAGTGTCACGACGACGGATCCGGCGATAAATGAAGAAGGGTGTCCCGTGGGGCTCTTTATATAGACGTGAATGACATCGGTGTTTTCTACTCTGACTGTTAGATAATGATAGTGTGGAAACACAAAAGAGCGCTCTTGCTGTATATGTCACGACACTCGCTTCTCTTGCTGACGTCCCAGTTTTCAAAAGCAATCTCATGTGTGTTTGCTGATCGCCGCCTCCGCCTCCGCCACGACCCGCCCCCTCCGTCCCGCCCCCGCCGTCCCGCCCGCGCCATTGCGTCGTCCCCCTCCGTGCAGCCGCCCCGTCCGTCCCGCCGCGACATCCCATCGGTCTTGCCGCGCGCCGCTTACCGCAGCCGTCCCGCCGCGCCGCCGCGCCGCCGCGCCGCCGCCCCCGCCGCAAACTTACAAACTATGGAGTCAGATTGCATTTGAAATGTTGGTGCCAAACATTGTACTAAGACGTGATTCATTGACGGAATATATTATAAATTTTCATACAAGTAATTCCAACTTGGGGGGAAATCATGGGGGGAGGTGTGTGTGTGTGTGTGTGTGTGTGTGTGTGTGTGTGTGTGTGTGTGTGTGTGTGTGTGTGTGAACAATACATTACTTCTGGTTTTTATATCGAAATAACCTGTTAAAACCCATACACTTATATTGTATCATAGCAGAAACATACATGGACGTACAATGTGGCACACAGGGTCTTTGTTTTGTTTCGTTTTCTCCCCTTCAGAATTGCTTCTGGTTTTTATCACGTTTAGAGTTCAAACGCAAGTGTGCGTATCCGGTTTCAGTCGCACTCTGTAAATCAGTTCTCAAATTCTTTAAGTGGTCAGATATTAGGGCCAGAGCATCAAGCAGTAATGAATATCATAAAACACGACCCATTCAGCTTATACAAACGTTGTATATTAGCACCCCCTCCATTACCGACCGTCTTGGAACGTTAACACCATAATAATATGATCCCATTCAGAATCGGATGTTTCAATTGCATTTTTCTCTCTGTTAGCATAAGTGTATGCCATGTACTGTGATAAACAGTGTATTGAGGAGTGGATTAAAAATGCATTACACGGATATACTTAAAGATGTATTGTATCTTCAAAAGTAAGTATATATTATATTAAGAAACAAAAATCATATTTCAAATAAATAAATATGTACGTTAGGGGCACACCGCTCTCCCCCTGCCCTATCCGCCCCCTTCCCTACATCCAACACTGTGTATATATGTATATATATATATATTATCGTCATCGAGATGTGTGTGTGTGTGGGGAGGGGGAGTAAACAAAATTCAAGTGGGCTCACACCCAGTTTAGATTACCGGGATGCGGATCAACGAAACGATTCACAGCTGACAGATATCACATTTCAATTTGACTCCCAGACTGTGGGGCCTTACATCGTATAAGATTAGTTGCTAAAATAATTCTCACAAGTATGTGGATTTTTTCCTATGGATATTATTCTAATTTAGGTGAGTACAACATTGGCAAGACTTCCGAACGTTCCAGCATTCAGTTCATTCATAAATGTGTAATACAAATATCAAGGTATCATTTATTAACGTTTCACAACTCTTCATTCTTTCTTTATTTCTTCTCTCGTACACTTGTATTCAATGTTGGGTGCGATGAACGGTCTCTTTCATAAGCTGCTATATAATAACAAAGGGGGTGGGGGATATTAATTAACATACGTCTTTTAAGTAACCATTGTCTTCAAATACACATTTGGACAAACTACTGTATTGAGCATTACATCGGTTCTTAAAAGAAAAACTGGAATGTACACTGTAAGAGTGACGTCAGTATTACACCAATTCTTAAAATAAATGTGCCCACACCCTTCTAGAGGCGGGGCCTAGTGACGTCAGCATTGCATCAGTCAGTTCTTAAAATAAACTTGTATACACCTTTCTGGAGGCGGAGCCTAGTGACGTCAGTATGGCATCATCCCCCTTACTACGCAGATTGGCGGCCATCTTGGATGATGCAATAGTGAAATCGATATACCCTATAGTGCTGCCCTAACTACTGGCAAAATATCGAATTCTGGCAAAAATTATAGACAGTCGGTAAAAATGTGTTAAGCTAAAACCTTTTCCCCCATGTACTTCCATCATTCTACCCTCAAAATTAGTTGTAATCCATGTAAAAATGCGTAGAGATTCGTTTGCAACCGTATATAGCTGTTTAGAAAGAAAGAAGGAAATGTTTTATTTAACGACACACTCAGCACATTTTATTTACGGTTATATGGCGTCAGACATATGGTTAAGGACCACACAGATTTTGAGAGGAAACCCGCTGTCGCCACTACATGGGCTACTCTTTCCGATTAGCAGCAAGGCATCTTTTATTTGCGCTTCCCACAGGCAGGATAGCACAAACCATGGCCTTTGTTGAACCAGTTATGGATCACTGGTAGGTGCAAGTGGTTTACACCTACCCATTGAGCCTTGCGGAGCACTCACTCAGGGTTTCGAGTCTGTTTCTGGATTAAAAATCCCATGCCTCGACTGGGATCCGAACCCAGTACCTACCAGCCTGTAGACCGATGGCCTAACCACGACGCCACCGAGGCCGGTCATAGTGGGTTTAGAAATAATGCTAATATGAATAAATGTTGTTATCCAGATTCGGGCATTTTCGTTTAATGCAAGCAAAAGCCAGCCTGCCCCCTACAAAATTGGGAGCCCGTACGCCTATGCCACTAGGTTTAATATAATTAAACTATAGCCCCACCCCAGTCGTGTTTTAAAATCTACGAACTTTTGGTAAGCTAAAGTGCCAATATTGATAATGATGATAATAATAATAATAATAATAATAATAATAAAAAAGTGAGTAACTAAATACATATTCAAGGCCGTAGCTGGGTTTTTTTGTTGGGTGTGGGGACTGAGTAGTTAATAGTCTCCTTAAACGGTTAAGAAGAGAATTTTCTTTAAGACCCTCCCCCTGCCCCCCGCTAGCTACGGCCCTGAATATTAAAAAATAAATTTGGACGCCCTAGTCTATCATTTACAACGGTAAAAGCATTTTGTTTTAATGAACACTTTTCACAGGTTGGCAATCTGGAGGGTTTCTAGGTTTACATGGCCATACACTCCTCCACAGGTCCAAATAATGGCCATACACTCCTCCACATGCCCAAATAATGGCCATACACTCCTCCACAGGCCCAAATAATGGCCATACACTTCTCCACAGGCCCAAATAATGGCCATACTACGTGTTGTCCACAAGCCCAAATAAAACCCTTAACAAACATTATTGTGCTGACATTAGTGTCACGATTCATTCACAGTGACAACGCCGACATCAACATAAAAACCCAAACAACACATTTTTGTCATCGAGTGACAGCCCCCCAGCCCCCTCCGCGCCCCTCTTTTCTATAAGGCTGAAGTTTACGTCTTGTTTAATTTTTAAAACCGTTCTCTCCTGATATATACAAATGGAGTCATTGCTACAGAATGTGCCGTTTATGTTGTAGATACGTGTCATGGGATACCCCCCCCCCCCACACACACACGTCATACCCTACTTGTGTTATGTTGTAGATACGTGTCATGGGATACCCCCCCCCCCCCCGTCATAACCTACATGTGTTATGTTGAAGATACGTGCCATGGGATACCCCCAACACACCCTACATGTTTTATGTTGTAGATACATGTCATGGGATACCCAACCCCGCCACACCCTACGTGTGTTATGTTGTAGATACGTGTCATGGGATACCCAACCACGCCACACCCTACATGTGTTATGTTGTAGATACGTGTCATGGGATCCCCCCCCCCCCCCCGTCATAACCTACATGTGTTATGTTGAAGATACGTGTCATGGGATATCCCCAACACACCCTACATATGTTATGTTGTAGATACGTGTCATGGGATACCCAACTCCGCCACACCCTACATGTGTTATGTTGTAGATACGTGTCATGGGATCCCCCCCCCCCCCCCGCCACACCCTACATGTGTTATATTGTAGATACGTGTCATGGGATACCCAACCACGCCACACCCTACATGTGTTATGTTGTAGATACGTGTCATGGGATCCCCCCCCCCCCCCCGTCATAACCTACATGTGTTATGTTGAAGATACGTGTCATGGGATATCCCCAACACACCCTACATGTTATGTTGTAGATACGTGTCATGGGATACCCAACCCCGCCACACCCTACATGTGTTATGTTGTAGATACGTGTCATGGGATCCCCCCCCCCCGCCACACCCTACATGTGTTATATTGTAGATACGTGTCATGGGATACCCAACCCCGCCACACCCTACGTGTGTTATATTGCAGATACGTGTCATGGGATACCCAACCCCGCCACGCCCTACATGTGTTATGTTGGAGATACGTGTCATGGGATACCCAACCCCGCCACGCCCTACATGTGTTATGTTGTAAATACGTGTCATGGGATACCCAACCCCGCCACGCCCTACATGTGTTATGTTGTAGATACGTGTCATGGGATACCCAACCCCTGCCACACCCTACATGTGTTATGTTGTAGATACGTGTCATGGGATACCCAACCCCGCCACACCCTACCTGTGTTATGTTGTAGATACGTGTCATGGGATACCCAACTCCGCCAAACACTACATGTGTTATGTTGTAGATACGTGTCATGGGATACCCAACTCCGCCACACCCTACATGTGTTATGTTGTAGACACGTGCCATGGGATACCCAACCCCGCCACACCCTACATATGTTATATTGTAGATACGTGTCATGAGATACCCAACCCCGCCACACCCTACATGTGTTATGTTGTAGATACGTGCCATGGGATCCCCCCCCCCCCCATATGTGTTATATTGTAGATACGTGTCATGGGATACCCAACCCCGCCACACCCTACGTGTGTTATGTTGCAGATACGTGTCATGGGATACCCAACCCCGCCACGCCCTACATGTGTTATGTTGCAGATACGTGTCATGGGATACCCAACCCCGCCACGCCCTACATGTGTTATGTTGCAGATACGTGTCATGGGATACCCAACCCCGCCACGCCCTACATGTGTTATGTTGCAGATACGTGTCATGGGATACCCAACCCCGCCACGCCCTACATGTGTTATGTTGTAGATACGTGTCATGGGATACCCAACCCCGCCACACCCTACCTGTGTTATGTTGTAGATACGTGTCATGGGATACCCAACTCCGCCAAACACTACATGTGTTATGTTGTAGATACGTGTCATGGGATACCCAACTCCGCCACACCCTACATGTGTTATGTTGTAGACACGTGTCATGGGATACCCATCCCCGCCACACCCTACATGTGTTATGTTGTAGATACGTGCCATGGGATACCCAACTCCGCCATACCCCCCCCCCCCACCACGTGTTATATTGTAGATACGTGTCATGGGATACCCAACCCCGCCACACCCTACATGTGTTATATTGTAGATACGTGTCATGAGATACCCAACCCCTCCACACCCTACATGTGTTATGTTGTAGATACGTGCCATGGGATCCCCCCCCCCCATATGTGTTATATTGTAGATACGTGTCATGGGATACCCAACCCCGCCACACCCTACGTGTGTTATGTTGCAGATACGTGTCATGGGATACCCAACCCCGCCACACCCTACATGTGTTATGTTGCAGATACGTGTCATGGGATACCCAACCCCGCCACACCCTACATGTGTTATGTTGTAGATACGTGTCATGGGATACCCAACCCCGCCACACCCTACATGTGTTATGTTTGAGATACGTGTCATGGGATACCCAACTCCGCCACACCCTACATGTGTTATGTTGTAGATACGTGTCATGGGATACCCAAACCCGCCAAACACTACATGTGTTATGTTGTAGATATGTGTCATGGGATACCCAACTCCGCCATACCCCCCCCCCCCCCTACGTGTTATATTGTAGATACGTGTCATGGGATACCCAACCCCGCCACGCCCTACATGTGTTATGTTGCAGTTACGTGTCATGGGATACCCAACCCCGCCACGCCCTACATGTGTTATGTTGCAGATACGTGTCATGGGATACCCAACCCCGCCACGCCCTACATGTGTTATGTTGCAGATACGTGTCATGGGATACCCAACCCCGCCACGCCCTACATGTGTTATGTTGTAGATACGTGTCATGGGATACCCAACCCCGCCACACCCTACCTGTGTTATGTTGTAGATACGTGTCATGGGATACCCAACTCCGCCAAACACTACATGTGTTATGTTGTAGATACGTGTCATGGGATACCCAACTCCACCACACCCTACATGTGTTATGTTGTAGATACGTGCCATGGGATACCCAACTCCGCCATACCCCACCCCCCCCCCCCCCCCCCCACGTGTTATATTGTAGATACGTGTCATGGGATACCCAACCCCGCCACACCCTACATGTGTTATATTGTAGATACATGTCATGAGATACCCAACCCCGCCACACCCTACATGTGTTATGTTGTAGATACGTGCCATGGGATCCCCCCCCCCCATATGTGTTATATTGTAGATACGTGTCATGGGATACCCAACCCCGCCACACCCTACGTGTGTTATGTTGCAGATACGTGTCATGGGATACCCAACCCCGCCACACCCTACATGTGTTATGTTGCAGATACGTGTCATGGGATAACCAACCCCGCCACACACTACATGTGTTATATTGTAGATACGTGTCATGGGATACCCAACCCCGCCACACCCTACATGTGTTATATTGTAGATACGTGTCATGGGATACCCAACCCCGCCACACCCTACATGTGTTATGTTGTAGATACGTGTCATGGGATACCCAACCCCGCCACACCCTACATGTGTTATGTTTGAGATACGTGTCATGGGATACCCAACTCCGCCACACCCTACATGTGTTATGTTGTAGATACGTGTCATGGGATACCCAACCCCGCCAAACACTACATGTGTTATGTTGTAGATATGTGTCATGGGATACCCAACTCCGCCATACCCCCCCCCCCCCTACGTGTTATATTGTAGATACGTGTCATGGGATACCCAACCCCGCCACACCCTACATGTGTTATGTTGTAGATACGTGCCATGGGATACGCCTCCAAAACCGTCACACCCTACGTTTCTGCTATTAAATATAAAGGGGCTTCATGTTTAAACTGAAACTAAAACTGAAAGAGTTATTGACATTTTCAGTATAGCTAGTACCGTTTTATGTGTGAAAATAGTTATCTATTAATGTTTTAGTATTATACACTCCTGATTAGTGAAGTCTACTTAAAATCATCCACATGCCATTGACTTATTTACTGACTGTAATGATAAAGAGAAAGTTTACATTTTCAGTATAGCTAGTACCGTTTTATGTGTGAAAATAGTTATCTATTAATGTTTTAGTATTATACACTCCTGATTAGTGAAGTCTACTTAAAACCATCCACATGCCATTGACTTATTTACTGACTGTAATGATAAAGAGAAAGTTTGTTTTATTCAACAACACCACTAGAACACATTGATTTACCTACTATCGGCTATTGGATGTCAGACATTTGGTATTTTTTATATATAGTCATAAAGAGGAAACCTGCTACATTGTCCATTAGTAACACGGTCTTTTATATGCATCATCCCTGACAGAATAGCACATACCACGGCGTTGGTATACCATGCTGTAGACAAAAATCCTACATAAAATTCTAAATGTATTGCGCTATTAAGTGTTTCAGTACAGCTGCCACGCCCAACCCCTTCTCATATTACATTCCAAGATCAAAATGACCACATAAAACGATTGTGCATCAACTGTTTAGTGGAAATATGTATCTCATTTATATTATATTCCAGTCAGTTTAAAGGCTACAGCCAGTTCTCATTTTCAGTAAGGTTAACAATGGCCATCTTGAATTTTAAGATTAAAATGAACTTAAATTGCAAAAATAAACAAATCTAAATATTGTACATCTTCCTATTAGTGCAAATAGACACTTCATTTATGATTTCGCAAATATTTCAAGAGTTCCAGCGTTGGTGTATAACGGCTATCTTGAATTTGAATGTAAAGATGACGTCAAATAGCAAAAGTAAAATGACCAAAAGATTAAGCATCCTCTGTGTCATTGAAATAGACACCTTATTCGTGATTCTAACTCGCATATTAAACGAGATATGGCAATTTCAGATTTTTAGTATAGGCCACCTATCTCGGAGCTGTTTATTTTTAAAGTGTGTGTGAGTGTGAGAGGGGGGAGGGGGGGGATTATCAGGGTCATTATTAAGCATAGCACGAGGTTCCTTGCCAGAGGACCTTTAGGGGAGGGTCCGGGAAAATGCTCCTTCGGTAAATTTTAAAATTAGATGGCTTTTAACGCCTTTTCTTGTAAAACAACAATTTTAAAACTATTTTATGGATTATTTTGCATAGTATTTTAACTCAAGAATGTCATCAAGGTCCGGGGGGGGGGGGGGGGGGTATGCTTCCCAGTGACAGTTTTTAATCGAGTGGCTTTAAACGTAATTTCTTGGCATCTGAATCACAAAATTTCAAAGTAACTTTGAGGTAACCGATCAGGTAACCAACAGGTTACGCAAATATAATTCACGCAACGAACAATTGGTTAACTAGGTAAACACCACGTGAACCAACTCCAGTTACCTCAGATTTCGAAATATTGTGCCCTGATTATATATAGCAGAAATGTTAGAAAATCAGATCTAAGACTACACTGTCACTGTTAACAATACATTAGTATGGCATAACCGAATTTAATGAACTAACAAATCTCATATACATAGAATAAGCTCTGGGGCCAATTGTCGCTTATTTCCGTTTTGACTTCTGTTTTGGGTGCTATATGTAGATAATATAAACAGGACATTTTCCTTGCTGGTACAACTGGATTAGGTGGCCAGATGATTTCTAAAACAAAAAAAATAGATAGTTGTTTTTAAACATACACTAGAAATCACCAGTAGCTATCATTCAATACCCTCATGAAAAAGACAAAGGAATCCAAAATACCAATATCTTAGGTTTATTACATTTTACATGATTTTGTAAACATATACAATACAGGACTCGAACAAAATTCCCTAATATTTTCTCAGATTCCATTACACCCAAACAAAATTACCTGTATTTTCCCTGAATCAGACACAAATTTCAACTTCTTTGAATGTTCCCTGTAGGAAATTATTTAAAACCATTTTCCCTGTCCCGTGGGTGCCTTGTTTAAAACTAAGGGTGTATTTTAGGTATTATTTTACGTATTATTTTACATAGTATATTACTCCAAGAATGTTTACAATTAGATAGCCTTAAACGCACTAGATTTCACCTGTTAAGTGGGTGGGGGAGGCATTACATTAAATATTAAATGGCTTTAAACGTGCTTTCTTGGCATCTGATTCACAAAATCAGCTATTTTAAAAATAATAATTTCGTAACTATTTTAAGTATTATTTTGCATAGTAGTCCCTATTAACAAAGAGTAGTTTTTACCGGTATGTAAATGAAGGAACAGAAGTCACAAATCGGTGATGTAGGTTCTTGTATTTTCTTTTTAAACATTAAACATGATTAACAAGTTAACGTATATATATATATATATATATATATATATATATATATATATATATATATATATATATATATATATATATATAAGTCTAAGCTGTTAGGTGAACGACAGAGTTGACACTGCGACTGAGACGGAAGGGTCACCCCTTGGGTCTCATCTCCTCGCTCTATATGGGTCTCTTCTTTCTCGGTCTATATTTATAAGTCTAAGCTGTTAGGTGAACGACAGAGTTGACACTGCGACTGAGACCGGAAGGGTCACCCCTTGGGTCTCATCTCCTCGCTCTATATGGGTCTCTTCTTTCTCGGTCTATATTTATAACTCTAAGCTGTTAGGTGAACGACAGAGTTGACACTGCGACTGAGACCGGAAGGGTCACCCCTTGGGTCTCATCTCCTCGCTCTATATGGGTCTCTTCTTTCTCGGTCTATATTTATAAGTCTAAGCTGTTAGGTGAACGACAGAGTTGACACTGCGACTGAGACCGGAAGGGTCACCCCTTGGGTCTCATCTCCTCGCTCTATATGGGTCTCTTCTTTCTCGGTCTATATTTATAAGATCCGGCTAAATGGCTATGTTTTAATGTTCCTTGGGAATTCATCTCCCACCAACAGTGTTGCCCTAAACTAAATAATGGGTAGGTACCGACTAATGACACAATTCACAAAGCCCTAGGCAACTGTCACGGTAATAATTTCGGCTGGTATTATAAAAATACCTTATTGTTTGGCTCGTCACGTAGGGGTTAATGATCACCTGACCTCACATTAAAGTACTACTCTTGTAGGACTGTCTACTATTAATCGGGATATCCATAACATGAAATAAGACTACAACAAAGAATGTATTACCATTGGTTTATTTATAGGCTATTTCTCATACCCATAAACCTAACGAACTCATAAACACAAGATACAGTTTGTTGTGTTAAGGTAATACAATAATAAGACTACAATAATACACTAATCACAATATCATACAAGATCAATTAAGAGCAGTTGGTTGGCAGTCTTGCTTTTAACGATTCATTACGTAGTTTTAGATAATAGTAATCCTAGTTTAATACTTAGTTTTCAAGCGTAAGCAATTACCACAGATTAACACTATATTATCTCCTTTTAGATATATACTCTACTATCAACTATCCATCAAATGCATATTACACATCATAACTTAAACATATTTACCAACATTCCAGCGTAGAGATTAGCACTGAGTATAAATCACTCAGGCGTGGCGCCTCGTCCCATTCACATGATCAAACAATCTTCGCACTCAGGTCTCCCACCATTATATAAGAAATCACGCGGACCCAACCGGAGACAATCAAAATCAAGCCATGCCGGCTAATTATTTGACGACTCGATTAACCAGTTGTGTTTTAAACAATCGGCATTTGTTGTCTAATAAGATAACAGAATAACTTATAATTAACCACTGATCGTTTCTAATTAGGACTGAGTCGTCTGCATTTAATGCGCTAGTTAGGTTTGTTGTATCTCCTACAAGTGTCTCACATTAATTAAATAACCATTGCAGAAATAGAACAATATAACATTTAAAACACTTAAAAACAGTGTAGACAATACACTATCATCCTAATATAACAACATCATTAGGATAAAGGGTAGCCGCAACTCTCTTTGACATATGCATATTAAACACGGTAATTTAAACGTACTGTATAAGGCAGAACACATGATAATATAATTATTAAGTAACACACACAGTCCAGTTGGAGAAGAGGCACTAATGAGGTTTTCGTCACAGCAACACACGCAGGATAAGATCGCTTTGTGAATTGTGTCATTAGTCGGTACCTACCCATTATTTTGTCACATAATAAATTGTAATCGCTAATTGCTGACATAATAAGTAATAGGTATGTTTGTTGGCAGTATCAGCTGGTGGCATCAATTAAAATAAAAAAGCAAGAACAAAAAACCCAACCCACCCCCCAAAAACCCCCAAACAAAACAAAACAACAACCCCACAACAAAAAACCCCACCACTTTGAGCGGCCAACATGGATTTGACTCTCTAATTATCCCAAATACTTGAAATCCACCCTGAAACTTTGGTCCCCGAAAAACCAAATATGACCCCACTAATAGAAGAATATTTTCTATTCAACACTGCTTTATTGTTTGGTGTTTTTTTTCTCTTTTTAAAAATGTGGATACCTAGTTCAGCAGGCTTTTTAATGACTGAAGATGCACATTAAAATCCCTAAGCCATCATAATTGACATCAATCTGATCATCTATTTTTCAGGATTATAATTTACAAAAAAATAAACATATAACGGTCATTCTCAATAAGAAGCGCCAAACTATTTTTGTTTTCTGATTTCTCTCATAGTTTTTGTATTTTCTGATAGCTTCATCATTTCTCTAAATGGAAAAATAGGTGTCCATCGTGAGAGATACCACCTTTGCCAAAGAGACACCTTTTTAGATGACCACTGAAAACAAAAGAAAATCGACATGTACTATACTATTAGTAGTAGAAAATAAAAGAAAGAAAGAAATGTTTTATTTAACGACGCACTCAACACATTTTATTTACGGTTATATGGCGTCAGACATATGGTTAAGGACCACAGATATTGAGAGGAAACCCGCTGTCGCCACTTCATGGGCTATATGCATCATCCCACAGACAGGGTATTACATACCACAGCCTTCCATATACCAGTCGTAGTGCACTGGCTGGAACGAGAAATAGCCCAATGGGTCCACCGACGGGGATCGATCCTAGACCGACCGCGCATCGAGCGAGCGCTTTACCACTGAGTTACGTCCCGCTCCTTAGAAAATAAACATGTACGATATTACTAGAAAATAAATATTATCCCTCTGTCATAAATAAAAAGGACACAATAAAAAGTTGAAACCGACTGATTTTTAAACTTCAATGACAGGCGCGGGCCCAAGGGACCTGCCCTCTATTTTTGGTCAAACGATATATATTACAGAATGAAAAAAGAAGAAAAAAAAAGAAGTTATCCCGTCCACCTGCCAAGGACCTTTAAATTATATTTAAAAAAAAGAAGTTTTGGGACCCCTCTATTAAAAAATATTGGATCCACGCCTGAATAATAATACAATTTGTCACACACGATTTAAAAATAAATAAATAATAATAATTAAAAAATAAAATAAAATAAAAATAAAATATATATATATATGAGGGACGACTTTTTAAACATTAAAAACACAAAACTACACTGTATAATAATGTTCTGTTCCATTTGACTT
Organism: Gigantopelta aegis; assembly: GCF_016097555.1. Lineage (NCBI taxonomy): Eukaryota > Metazoa > Mollusca > Gastropoda > Neomphalida > Peltospiridae > Gigantopelta > Gigantopelta aegis. The sequence continues at coordinate 89,035,303 of NC_054708.1, forward strand.
CACATAAACATTAAAAACATAAAACTACACTGTATAATAATGTTCTGTTCCATTTCACTTCACATAAACATTAAAAACACAAAACTACAAATGTTCTGTTCCATTTCACTTCACATAAACATTAAAAACACAAAACTACACTGTATAATAATGTTCTGTTCCATTTTTCACATAAACATTAAAAACACAAAACTACACTGTATAATAATGTTCTGTTCCATTTGACTTCACATAAACATTAAAAACACAAAACTACACTGTATAATAATGTTCTGTTCCATTTGACTTCACATAAACATTAAAAACACAAAACTACACTGTATAATAATGTTCTGTTCCATTTCACTTCACATAAACATTAAAAACACAAAACTACACTGTATAATAATGTTCTGTTCCATTTGACTTCACATAAACATTAAAAACACAAAACTACACTGTATAATAATGTTCTGTTCCATTTGACTTCACATAAACATTAAAAACACAAAAGTACACTGTATAATAATGTTCTGTTCCATTTGACTTCACATAAACATTCTGAAGGAAGGTTTGGCTTTATTGCCAATGAGGAAGCACAACTAAAAGATCCCTTGCTGCTAATCGGAAGAGTAGCCCATGTAGTGGCGACAGCGGGTTTCCTCTCAAAATCTGTGTGGTCCTTAACCATATGTCTGACGCCATATGACCGTAAATAAAATGTGTTGAGTGCGTCGTTAAATAAAACATTTCTTTCTTTATTGCCAATGAAACGATATTGTTTTGCCAACTGATGTAGGAAAAACTCAAATGTAACATACCTGACAGCACTTGGTATGTAAAGTGACATTTTCAATGGAAACCTATTACATTCTTCCGGTCTCCGTCCAAGGCTGTACAGGCACGGCTTAGTAGGGGTTTTGGTTGGGGTGTTGAGATAAAAATATTATTGGTATAAAAAAAAAGTACTGTCGGCAATAGAATAAAACTTATTTTCGTCGATTATTTCTTACATATTAAACTGACAAGTAAATATTTTGTAAATATCTATTTAATGATAGTCTACCTAATTTAGCAGTTACTTGTTTGGGCTCTCATTGATGTTCAAGGTGGTGTTTACTCTTGAAATTAAAAGAAAAATGTCAGTAAACAGGTGATTTGTGCACTTTATTGGAACAGACTATAACAAATTTTGGTCAACGTGTGTTAATTTCATGGCTGTTACAATATGTGAGGGACTGTTTCTGATGATGGTTTGCCCCCATCCCTCTCCAAACCAAAATATTTGTAGTCATTTATAAGTAACTTTTGAGCAAAACTGTCAAGAACCATATTATGAGTGATCCATTATACCGGTATTAAAGGTGCTATCTCAATGTTGCCCAATGACAGCTATTGCAAATCATTTTTATTTTTTTTATTTTTAAATAAAATTTTGATTTAACATTTAAAGAAGACACCTTTAACAATATGCCCATAAATGATTATAAGAAATAATTTTATCTACTGGTAGAAAATACATTTTTATTGGAGAATCTTTATCACAGTTCGCATTATATAACACCTTTAAATTGTTGCAAGATTGTGTAAATTTCTAATGTACTTATATTGAATTTATATTCAATAAATATGCTTGTCATAATTAATAATTTATGCTGCAATTCAAAATAATCAGTTAACTTGCAGTTTTAAATTAAAAGTTTGTTTAAGGGTAAATGAAATTGACACATATCAATCAAAATGTGTTATAGTCTGTTCCAATAAAGGTCACAAATTACCTGTTTACTGACATCTTTTAATTTCAAGAGTAAACACTACCTTGTACATCAATGAGAGCCCAAACAAGTAAATGCTAAATTAGGTAAAGTATCATTGAATGGGTATTTGCGAAATATTTACTTGTCAGTTTAATATGAAAGAAATAATCGACGAAAATCATTTTTATTCTATTTCCGACAGTACTTTAGTAAAACTTAAGGCAGAGATGAATTTTCCTCGATGACGGACATCTTGTTGGCACTGAATGGTCGTCGTTTTCCGATCATCCAGTGGTATTCATTGTTATAGCATGTGCTATGATCCTTCATGGAATCCTGCGTAAATTTCACCCACAATGCACCATAGTACAAATTACTACAATTATAACATTGACTCTCTGTTTAGACATCACAGGTTATTCCATCGTCTTTTATGTTTTTGATAAAACGACTCCACATTACTTTCATTTAATTATTTACTACTTTCTATTTATTTATTAACCAAATTTACCACAGTATAGTGGTACAAAAATTAATACGAGAGAAAGTGAGGTGTATAACTATAATATATATATATATATATATATATATATATATATATATATATATATATATATATATATATATATCTATAAAACATACACACAGTGTTGTCCGATGTATCGGCGCACCTAAGCATTCAAAGACAATTTTTTATGTGAACATTGTTAAATACTTAATAAAATGTGTCTCTCACCAATGAAGCAGTGCATAATCTGAAATACACTACAAATTGTTTTATGTCTGTAGTAAATAAACATTTTAAATTTGTGCATAAATGTAGACATCCCCTTGTATCCAAAACGATTTGCATGTCCGGTGATTCGGCGCAGTAGTTCTGGATAGGTGACCCCCGTTATTTATAGACCGCCCATGACCTAACTTTGTAGCCCATAAACGCTACGCTATTGTCCCAGGATTATTTTAGCACTTTTTTGTTTTGTCTTGTTAAAAATATTACTAAAAAATATTTTTTTAAATAATAATGATCACACATGACCCATCTCATGATCAGTTTTGGAATCGTTTTATGGAGTGGCATAGTACTGCAGATGCATACGATACCTACATGTTCATTGTCATGCATGGCTAAGATGCATACATAGATTTTTTTTTTCCTCGGGTATTTTTCGTAACAATGTGACAATTGTGAACTGGAATGACTGTCAATTAAGGTGTAAAACGTTCGTTTTGTTTGCATTAAATGTTGTCTGTGTTTTCCTTTCAGTTTAAATAAAATAACCTAAACACATAATTATACCGTTTACTATAATTTTAAAAACGCGGGGAAGGTGTGTGTTTTTCCCGTTTATATACATGAAAGCAGGTGATCGATTTATTTTGAAATTGTGATATAATTATTGATAATTCTAATATTTTTTAATTGTACCTTTAACAATAAATATGTTGAAAAAGGAACTGAACTTCACTTAGTTAAAAATACCGACAACATGACAACTTCCTAAGCATACTTAAAAGAACATATCCTAGTTTTTAAACACTTTAAGGCATATTTTTTACTATTAGAGCTTTTTTGGTAACTGAAATCATACTTTACTTAAATTTTATTGTTTAGATTATCCATTTCCGTACATTCAAAATGCATTTCTCATATTTTTAAAAACGCACGTGCGTCTGAGAAGTTACAGTTATGGAGTCGATTCTTGCGCGCACTTCGAAACTGACCACGATGAGGATGGACGTATGTCAATGTACTCTCGCGTTACCCCCCCACCTGGGGGGACTTATGGTCTCCTACGGAGCGTTGCTGGAATACCGGGTCACGTATACCGGGTCACGGGCTTCCGTGACCTTGGTGTACGGGGACCCGGTACCACCGAAGACTGGAAGATGGAGGAGGAGGAGACGTGCGACTGGAAAGGCACAGGGGGAGCCAAAATGTCTTCTCGGTTATATCATCCCTGTCTACTGTTCTTTTCACTGGAATGCTGGGTCCCTCTATACATGTATCATCTCTCTCTGCCTCTTCTTGTGAAGTAATGTCGAACACAAGGTCTGCTATTTCAACATCTTCACTCACTTCATTCTTTCAATGGTCTCTACATAAACAAACAACAAAAGATTAATCTAGTAGACATTGACAGCATAGGCGTGCAGGGTCCCAATTTTGCAAGGGGGGTAGAGGCTAGTTTTTGCCCAAATTAAAAGAAAATGCCCGAATCTGCATAACAACATTTATTTATATTAGCATTACTACCAAACAGCCATATGTGTCCTCTCTACGAATCTCAGGTTGTCTACCATAAGCGTATGAGACAAGGGTGCACATGGCCCCCTAATGATGGAGCAAAACCTCAAACTTGGGCAAAAATCATGGAGATATTGGGGCAAAATGTGCTAACATTTTCACCATGTACATGTATTTCCATCATTTTACCCTCAAAATTAGTTGTAAATGCATGTAAAAATGTCTAGTCGATTTGTTTGCTACCATATTTCTTGGTTATATCATTTCATTCCCAATACTTGTTAAACAAAATTGTTTTAAAGTTTTTATTATTTACTTCTTGATTAAATGAAGCCTTGTAAAAGGTAACCAATATGTTTACACAGGATTTATTGATGAAGTCTTAGTTTTGTGATTTACATTGCTTTAAGACAGAAAATGGCTGCACCCGTTATATATAATAGCCGTCACATTTAACCGTTTTATTAATTAACTATAAGATTATACTTGTTGATATTAAGCAATAATGTGCATTATATATCGTTGAATATGCATACCAGGTCAAATGCCTTGATTGTCCCTTCCTTTAAGTAAAATATCAAGTGTGCCGATACACCGAAGGGTCGATTACACAGCAATGCTCGAAACAAAAACAAAGTCCTGAGTTACACTTACACGTTGTTGACCGAATGGTTAGGTAGAACACGTTCTCGAGCACCGACGGGTTCAAGCCAACGGGATTCAACCGTATGTATGTATATATGTGTGTGTGTGTGTGTGTGTGTGTGTACACACATGTATGTATGTATGTATGTAGTTTGGTGTAGTGCTGAAATGCATAATTCCAAAAAATGTGGAGAATTTCGAACTGTCACTAAAGTGCTTTCGTGATTCAGTGGACTGAAGGATCTTCCATACTAGTTACATGGAGACCATACAAACTATCAGAACTAATCAAAATATTTTATTGTCAATTTGTCAATAACAAAATACTTTGGAACAGTTAACAAACCGATTTAAGTCTTCATCAAAAGTGCTTTTTCTGGTGGATCGAGCATCGTTATCAAACGAACTTCCTAACAAAGTACTGAACTCTGTGAACCTGAGTTTTTATCAAGGCTATCTGAATTCCGATAGTATGCAATGAATTCACGAGAAGAGTAATAAAATAGTGCACCAACAGAAAGTGAAGTGTCAGCGAAAAGAGAATGGGAAACAATGGCCCAAGAACAGCAGCGTTGCCTTCATGAAAGACGTCGGTTTTATTTCACCACACCTCTGGTGCACATTGATTAATTAATCATCGGCTATTGGATGTCAAACATTTGGCAAGTCTGACCCGTAGTAATCAGAGGAAATCCACTAATTTGTTTCTAATGTAGCAAGGAATCTTTTATATGCACCATCCCACAGACAGTACAGCACATACCACGGCCTTTCATATAACAGTAGTGGTGCAATGGCTGGAACAAGAAATAACCCAATGGGCCAACCGACGGGGATCGATCCTAAACTGATAGCACATCAAGCAAGCACTTTACCACCGGGCTACCTTCCGCCCCCCTTGCCTTCATGACGACTATAGTAATCGGACTTGCCCATCATGAAAAGGAACACAGTTACCGCTGTCCTTGGAATAATTCTCTATCCTTCATGACGACTATAGTAATCGGACTTGCCCATCATGAAAACGAACACAGTTACCGCTGTCCTTGGAATAATTCTCTATCCTTCATGACGACTATAGTAATCGGACTTGCCCATCATGAAAAGGAACACAGTTACCGCTGTCCTTGGAATAATTCTCTATCCTTCATGACGACTATAGTAATCGGACTTGCCCATCATGAAAAGGAACACAGTTACCGCTGTCCATGGAATAATTCTTTATCCTTCAAGCATAGAGAAGAGCAAATATAGCAAATACTATGGCAAATCCAAACAGAAAACGAATATGCGATCAGATTTCCTCTCGCGGAATGAAGTGTTCGTACAAGCATGGACAAGCGGACATTGAAACACAGCAGTTTGAAGAACTTGAGAATTACCAACAGAATTAAGTTGACATAACGTATCTAATTAAAGAATCATAAAATGCAGCAATGTGAAAATTAACAAACGTCTCAAAATCAAAGTCCATCAAATGTTATCCCTGTGTCATAAATAAAAAGAACACAATAAAAAGTTGAAACCGACTAATTTTGAAACATCAAATGTTTATCAAATATTACAGACAATAAGCCGATAAATAAACAGCAATAGTTGGGTATGCTAAACACAAAATGGTTAATCCCCCAAAAGTCTATAAGATTTTTTTTTTTTTTAAATTCAGTATAAGTAAAAATAAACAGATATATAACAAACAGCATCTCAACAACGGCAACAAAGGTCTCAAATTAATTCTGCTAGTGATAGAAGTTAGCCGTGTAAATGAGATGGTAGGAAAACACGAAACCAGTGTTGGAGTATTCAAACAGCAGCACCACTACAGTAACCAGCTGGACATTTGGGTTGAAGAGAGTGAATTTCACAAACACCACCCGCGTCCGTTCATAAATCCATTTTGTATTTTTAACTTTTCCTATAAGATCTCGTGCCATAAAGGGATTTCTTGGCAACTGAAGAATATACCCCCCACCAGGATAGGTGTCGAGTCTTTTTCATGATTGGAAGGGTGTCTAGGCTAGATCCAGACTGATATGTCCACATTGTTATCTCTGCGTCAGTTATTTCATGTTCCCAGTTTTTATCATAAGAATGAGATTCTTCAGCACCATAACTATAGGGCGGAATACACTCTTCTGATGAATTTAGTCTTGACTTCAAATCCAATAAGTACATACAAGGTCCTAAAACAAAGAAAGAAAGCAACATTATCATTAGAAAGCATTTAATTAAACACACACACACACACACTATAAAGTTGTTCCCAAAGCCTTTGTTACATGTAATGACATTGTTAATATAAACATGTCTTTGATCAAATGTTAGTGTTCTTAGATTTATCTTTATGAATGTTGTTAGCGTTATATCTCTATAGTAGAAGTGTAATTTATTGCATGTTTGTCTTAATGAAGAACAGAAAGCAGCATGAACATATTAACAGCAAAGAAGATTTGTTTTGCGAAATTTGTAGTCATTTTCATAAGCAGAGGTCACAAACAGAGATTTTAGTAGCATAGAAAAATAATTATTTTCTAATGCATTGAATGAATGAATGAAAAATACACATCGGCTATTGGGTGTCAGAAAAGGTAAGTATATGGACAATAGAATACAAATATCAAGGTAAGTATATTTAAAAAATGTGTATAGAAATCAAAGTGTTATTCTGGATGGAATTTAAAAGTCCAAAACATTTCTGTTGCTAAATGTATCATTTCTCGCCGGCTTCAGATCATGGGCATCCCCCTCACTTTTCAATGCCGGGGGACAATCTATATAAATGCCTCCCCCCACCAACTTTTTCGTTTAGCAAAAGCAACACCACCACCAACAGCAACAACCAAAAAACAACAAAAACAAAAACAAACCAAACCTAATTTAATTACTATATTAATTATTTATTTAACATGGCAAGTAGTCATCCCTTTTATCATGATATTTAAAATCGCTGTTGCGGAAACCAACACTGTCACGTGGCAAATTCAAAGCAGGTTTAGCAGCAACACCTGCCTTTTCATTGCCCTTAACGCCAACACGGCTGGTACCCAACAAAATATAACATTTTTATTGACAATAGATAAAAAAAACCCACTTTCTTATCACCATCCCAACTAAGGGATGCTCCAATTTCATGTGCTGTAAAGCTTGGAGACACGAAAGTGAATGTAAAAATAATGTATTTCGATGCACATGAATCCTTAATCTGTTCCAGGGTTTTAATGATTGATGCTTAATCATGGAAATTATTGTGTCTGATGGAAAAACTAACAAGCCACATAATTCCCATCCCGTGATCCACATGTGTAAACACGAATGTAATCCGGGTAATCTCTTGGATTTCCATAAAATGTTTATAAATAACTGCATCTGTGCAATATTTCTTTAGATGCACAAGATCGAATACAATTGTCGGTGGTTTGATGACGTCATAGTGGATGTTGTTGTGTCAAATGACACCTCTTACAGGCCGTCTGGCTGGAATACCTGCCTCATGTAGTCCGTTCCCATCAGTTTTCAGCTGATATCATACCTGTCAACTCTCACACAATTCGCGTGAGTCTCACGCATTTGTATCAAACATCACGCTCTCACGCAACGTTACTATAATCTCACGGCTTTTCTAAAAATAAAAATATTTTATAATCGTTGTTTATATTGGAGAGCTGAATGGAATTATATGCTGATTTTGCAGGGTCTCTGAATTCGTTACTTATTATAATAATACATCATATTGAACATACACTCGGCTCAACACCATCAATCACTCGCGGGTGCTACCAGTGACCGACTTGTACGGTTTAACATTAAACGTATTAATTAGTCAAACTTGCACTCGCTCGATTTCTATTTTAAACTTTAAAAAAACAAAAACACTTCTCCCTGGACCCGACCAAGAGCCTGCAGTCCCTGGATCCCGACTTCCAATTTTCTCACGCCTAAGAATTGCCACTGGTTGACAGCTCTGTGATATCCTACGCACACCTGGTATTTGCTGTAGATCAATTACCCGTATGTAGTGGTCCTGGGCCTCGTTCCACGAAATAATTGTAGCTAAGGTTAATTGTAGTGACTTAAGGTGAGTTTTACAACTGGCACCATAAACTTTACAGCCGTTCCACAAAGCAACCTTACGGTAGTCATACTAGTAAGTGTCCCTTTAATGATTAAAATCTTCTTTGCGAAGAGGTGCGAATTAGTTAAATAATAAATTGGTAACAGACTTTTGGGAACATCTTGGATGTATTCATTCGTATCGGACATCTATGAAGTAACTTTGTTTATTTCCCAAGCGATAATTGCCAAATGTATAAGACATAAGAGTATTCTCCCGTATTTTCGTGTCACGGTCGTATGGCCAAGAATATTTTTCATCAAACACAGTTTGATAAAATGTATTTGGTATATATTAGATCCATTTTTACACGAAAAATTAGTATCCTTTTAGAAAATTATCAAATCATCATCTAACTGCCCTTTGACATCTACGTTATTGGCTTACAACGGACTCGTACCTATTGTAAATTTGTCACAGATCGTTTCGTAGAATGGGGTCCTGGGGCACAGTGGTCACACGTGGTGTTCCCGATCTTGGAAGGTCACATGTTCATTATGTTGTCAGATGTTGCTGGAACCGATACCGCCTCCCCATCCCCCACCTAAATTTTGCGATAGTTATTATTTTATTATATATTCATTTTCATATTTTTACGATCCCCCTCTAAACCTCCCCCAAAGTTCCCTTGGCATTCCACGTCATGTCATTGGGGCCCCCCTAAATTGATTTTCTGGATCCACCACTGGCACAATCTCGATATGGTGCTTGGGGATACATGGAATGTCGTTGCTATATGTATGTATGTATGTATGTTATTACCAGTGTTTTTTGGTATGTCAGTATCATATATTAGGAATAAAAATTGTATTATGTGAGCCTCTAGCTCAAAACCTGTCTTAAGCGGTCACACAATGGAGTAGATAAAAGTGGCTGCTTAAGACAGGTGGCCGCCGAGTACAGGTTGCCACATATATAGTCTTTAAAACATTTGTTTTCTTTTTCCATTTAATTATTTAATTCCTACTTTGTGTGGTGTATTGTCATAGTAAGTGAATCTACAACAGTCAAGCCTAGCCTGCCCAGAGGCAATTGGATGCAGAGTCATAAACAGTAGAGATGTCGGGACTGAATGGGTACTAGTATTCCTGAAGGTGTGAAGACCGGTTATTTGCTGCACCTTATCACTGTTGTTAAAATATCTCTTTTATATAAATGTAAAACTTTACTGTGGCCGCTTAATACAGGTATTTTAGCGATTTGGGATCCGATTTAGGTGGCCGCTGGCCGCATTAGACAGGTGACCGCTTATTACAGGTGCATTTACATTATAAATCGTTTTAGAGGGAAAAAAGTGGCCGCTTAAGGCAGGTGACCGCTGAATACAGGTGGCCGCTAGGACAGGTTTGACTGTATGTGTATACATATATATATATATATATATTCAGGGGTGCACAAATTGGTTGTCCGTGCACCCGAGACAACCAAAATATGTTGCGGGCAACCATTCTTTGTCAAACAGTTGCCCGACGGGCAACCAAGAAAATCATAAAACAAATAAAATGAAACTTTTATGAAATATGTGGGCAACCAAGAGATGATGTTGGGCAACCAAACTTCAGCTACTGGTTGCCCACCGGGGCAACAATCATAATTTCACATTTGTGCACCCCTGTATATATATATAGAGAGGATTCGTCACGAGTATTTTTTAATATGGAAAATATCAACCTAGTCTATGTTAATCGGTATTTGTCGAGGCTCTGCCGAGACAAATACCGATTAACTAGACGAGGTTGATATTTTACATATTAAAAAACACGAGTAGCAAATTCTATTTATCCTATAACACTTCTAAAATAACATTCTAATTACTTTTTTAGTAAATCACAGTACTAAATTTTTGCCATCGATAATATGACGTCATCACGATTAGCACAGATTAGTTTGATGTCGTGCATTTTAAACAAATCTTTGAAAACGTGACACTCGGGTACACAGGTCTTGTTGGCTTGTAAGCAATTGACCCATCCACAGCAACAGATTACCTAGAGACCTTGCAGATTTGCATACCATTATTAACCGGGTTAGTAAAGTAAATTATCACATGGGTTTATGACATGGATATCATGGGTAAGTTATAGGATAAATATATATATATATCAGACCTTTTCCCAGGATATTTTTAAGGCGCTTGCATTTTCAGTGTGAAGGACATGTTTCACCTATTAGAAGTGTGAATACCTGTGTTACAGTGTAATGTAAAATTTTAAAAGTTGTTACAGCCCAGTTGATTGTCATATATAGCCAGTTGAAGCTAGAGGCAATTGATTTGAGGCGCCTACATGATGCCAAAGTGCTTAATTACACACCTAAGGCATAGTGGCCTCCTCTGTCATATGCCTCTGGGGAAACCCTGTATATATATTATATATATATATATATATATTATTTATATATATATATATTATTTATATATATATATATATTATTTATATATATATATATATATTATTTATATATATATATATATTATATATATATATGTTTCAAACAATTGTGAAATTAATGTTAGTCATAATAGGTTTTGCATACAGGTGCTTGTATGAGAAGTGGGAGACTAATGGCCAGCTAGAGATTACTTGTTATTGACTGTAACAATACTATATTTCATGGACATTTTAAACAAATTCTGAATGCTTCTATTTGTAACATACCACTATAACAGGATTCAAGTACGAATGCTTTCAATGAGTTGCTGTGAAAGGTGTTATAGAGTTTGTAGATGCTTTTCGTTCACAATCGTCTTGCTTTGTGATAGGTGCTATAGAATGTTTAGATACTTTTTCTCCATAATCGTCTTGCATTGCAGAGTTTGTAGATAGTTTTCTTCCATAATCGTATTGCTCTGTTATAGGTGCTATAGAGTTTGTAGATGCTTTTCTTCCATAATCCTCTTGTAAAAGGATCTCATCCTGTTCATCTGGAAGTGGATAAATAGTGAAATGAGAACATGAACCCAACTGTGTCTTCATACTAGCTCATATTTACTGATACATGGGTTTGGGAGAGGTACTGGGTAATTGGTGTGTTTTAGCTCCTATTTACTGATACATGGGTTTGGGAGAGGTACTGGGTAATTGGTATGTTCTAGCTCCTATTTACTGATACATGGGTTTGGGAGAGATACTGGGTAATTGGTATGTTCTAGCTCCTATTTACTGATACATGGGTTTGGGAGAGGTACTGGGTAATTGGTATGTTCTAGCTCCTATTTACTGATACATGGGTTTGGGAGAGGTACTGGGTAAGTGGTATGTTTTAGGTCCTATTTACCGATACATGGGTTTGGGAGAGGTACTGGGTAATTGGTGTGTTTTAGCTCCTATTTACCGATACATGGGTTTGGGAGAGCTACTGGGTAACTGGTATGTTTTAGCTCCTATTTACCGATACATGGGTTTGGGAGAGCTACTGGGTAATTGGTATGTTCTAGCTCCTATTTACTAATACATGGGTTTGGGAGAGGTACTGGGTAATGTAATTGGTATGTTTTAGCTCCTATTTACCGATACATGGGTTTGGGAGAGGTACTGGGTAATTGGTATGTTCTAGCTCCTATTTACCGATACATGGGTTTGGAAGAGGTACTGGGTAATTGGTATGTTTTAGCTCCTATTTACTGATACATGGGTTTGGGAGAGGTACTGGGTAATTGGTATGTTTTAGCTCATATTTACTAATACATGGAGTTGGGAGAGGTACTGGGTAATGTAATTGGTATGTTTTATCTCCTATTTACTGATACATGGGTTTGGGAGAGGTACTGGGTAATTGGTATGTTCTAGCTCCTATTTACTAATACATGGGTTTGGGAGAGGTACTGGGTAATGTAATTGGTATGTTTTAGCTCCTATTTACCGATACATGGGTTTGGGAGAGGTACTGGGTACTGGGTAATTGGTATGTTCTAGCTCCTATTTACCGATACATGGGTTTGGAAGAGGTACTGGGTAATTGGTATGTTTTAGCTCATATTTACTGAGACATGGGTTTGGGAGAGGTACTGGGTAATTGGTATGTTTTAGCTCATATTTACTGATACATGGGTTTGGGAGAGGTACTGGGTAATTGGTATGTTCTAGCTCCTACTTACTGATACATGGGTTTGGGAGGGTACTGGGTAATTGGTATGTTTTAGCTCCTATTTACTGATACATGGGTTTGGGAGAGGTACTGGGTAATTGGTATGTTTTAGCTCCTATTTACTGAGAGGTACTGGATAATTGGTATGTTTTAGAGGCGATGACTTTCTGCCAAGTCGAAAAATGGATGAAATCAGAAACTGAAAGAGAATTTCTCTTTTTTTTCATATATTTATTGTTATTACTTTTATTATTGTTTAAAATTTTTATCTTTGAAACAGCATATCCACATGTTATACAAAGGTAAAGAAAAAATATGACTGACCATAAGGCTATGGGTTTGAACATCAGGTACAATAAGTGTTCAAGGGGGAAAAGTGTTTGCCGATAGATGACAAATGTTCTTGATGCTACCAGTATAATAAACTAAGGCCTATAGCACAGTCAATACATAGACAGTCAATGTATACACATACCTGAGGAGTGGCCATTGTGTCACCAAGAAAGGAGTTCCTTTCTTAAATGAACTAGTAAAAGTTTATGGCTGATTTTTAATTTTTGTTCAAACAATATAGTAGAGATGAACTTCCACAGATGTAAGTGTCTCACCTACCATTGTGGCATTGTGGTGAATTTCCACAGATGTAAGTGTCTCACCTACCATTGTGGCATTGTGATGAATTTCCACAGATGTAAGTGTCTCACCTACCACTGTGGCACTGTCATGAACTTCCACAGATGTAAGTGTCTCACCTACCACTGTGGCACTGTCTCACCTACCACTGGCACTGTGATGAACTTCCACAGATGTAAGTGTCTCACCTACCACTGTGGCACTGTGATGAACTTCCACAGATGTAAGTGTCTCACCTACCACTGTGGCACTGTCTCACCTACCACTGTGGCACTGTGATGAACTTCCACAGATGTAAGTGTCTCACCTACCACTGTGGCACTGTGATGAACTTCCACAGATGTAAGTGTCTCACCTACCACTGTGGCACTGTGATGAACTTCCACAGATGTAAGTGTCTCACCTACCACTGTGGCACTGTGATGAACTTCCACAGATGTAAGTGTCTCACCTACCACTGTGGCACTGTGATGAACTTCCACAGATGTAAGTGTCTCACCTACCACTGTGGCACTGTCTCACCTACCACTGGCACTGTGATGAACTTCCACAGATGTAAGTGTCTCACCTACCACTGTGGCATTGTGGTGAATTTCCACAGATGTAAGTGTCTCACCTACCACTGTGGCACTGTCTCACCTACCACTGTGGCACTGTGATGAACTTCCACAGATGTAAGTGTCTCACCTACCACTGTGGCACTGTCTCACCTCACTGTGGCACTACCACTGGCACTGTGATGAACTTCCACAGATGTAAGTGTCTCACCTACCACTGTGGCACTGTGATGAACTTCCACAGATGTAAGTGTCTCACCTACCACTGTGGCACTGTCTCACCTACCACTGTGGCACTGTGATGAACTTCCACAGATGTAAGTGTCTCACCTACCACTGTGGCACTGTGATGAACTTCCACATGATGTAACTGTGTCTCACCTAAGTGTCTCCTACTGTGGCACTGTGATGAACTTCCACAGATGTAAGTGTCTCACCTACCACTGTGGCACTGTGATGAACTTCCACAGATGTAAGTGTCTCACCTACCACTGGCACTGTGGCACTGTGATGAACTTCCACAGATGTAAGTGTCTCACCTACCACTGTGGCACTGTGATGAACTTCCACAGATGTAAGTGTCTCACCTACCACTGTGGCACTGTGATGAACTTCCACAGATGTAAGTGTCTCACCTACCACTGTGGCACTGTGATGAACTTCCACAGATGTAAGTGTCTCACCTACCACTGTGGCACTGTGATGAACTTCCACAGATGTAAGTGTCTCACCTACCACTGTGGCACTGTCTCACCTACCACTGGCACTGTGATGAACTTCCACAGATGTAAGTGTCTCACCTACCACTGTGGCATTGTGGTGAATTTCCACAGATGTAAGTGTCTCACCTACCACTGTGGCACTGTCTCACCTACCACTGTGGCACTGTGATGAACTTCCACAGATGTAAGTCTCTCACCTACCACTGTGGCACTGTGATGAACTTCCACAGATGTAAGTGTCTCACCTACCACTGTGGCACTGTGATGAACTTCCACAGATGTAAGTGTCTCACCTACCACTGTGGCACTGTGATGAACTTCCACAGATGTAAGTGTCTCACCTACCACTGGCACTGTCTCACCTACCACTGGCACTGTGATGAACTTCCACAGATGTAAGTGTCTCACCTACCACTGTGGCACTGTGATGAACTTCCACAGATGTAAGTGTCTCACCTACCACTGTGGCACTGTGATGAACTTCCACAGATGTAAGTGTCTCACCTACCACTGTGGCACTGTGATGAACTTCCACAGATGTAAGTGTCTCACCTACCACTGTGGCACTGTGATGAACTTCCACACATGTAAGTGTCTCACCTACCACTGGCACTGTGATGAACTTCCACAGATGTAAGTGTCTCACCTACCACTGTGGCACTGTGATGAACTTCCACAGATGTAAGTGTCTCACCTACCACTGTGGCACTGTGATGAACTTCCACAGATGTAAGTGTCTCACCTACCACTGTGGCACTGTCTCACCTACCACTGGCACTGTGATGAACTTCCACAGATGTAAGTGTCTCACCTACCACTGTGGCACTGTGATGAACTTCCACAGATGTAAGTGTCTCACCTACCACTGTGGCACTGTGATGAACTTCCACAGATGTAAGTGTCTCACCTACCACTGTGGCACTGTGATGAACTTCCACAGATGTAAGTGTCTCACCTACCACTGTGGCACTGTGATGAACTTCCACAGATGTAAGTGTCTCACCTACCACTGTGGCACTGTGATGAACTTCCACAGATGTAAGTGTCTCACCTACCACTGTGGCACTGTGATGAACTTCCACAGATGTAAGTGTCTCACCTACCACTGTGGCACTGTCTCACCTACCACTGTGGCACTGTGATGAACTTCCACAGATGTAAGTGTCTCACCTACCACTGTGGCACTGTCTCACCTACCACTGGCACTGTGATGAACTTCCACAGATGTAAGTGTCTCACCTACCACTGTGGCACTGTGATGAACTTCCACAGATGTAAGTGTCTCACCTACCACTGTGGCACTGTGTCTCACCTACCACTGTGGCACTGTGATGAACTTCCACAGATGTAAGTGTCTCACCTACCACTGTGGCACTGTGATGAACTTCCACAGATGTAAGTGTCTCACCTACCACTGTGGCACTGTGATGAACTTCCACAGATGTAAGTGTCTCACCTACCACTGTGGCACTGTCTCACCTACCACTGGCACTGTGATGAACTTCCACAGATGTAAGTGTCTCACCTACCACTGTGGCACTGTGGTGAATTTCCACAGATGTAAGTGTCTCACCTACCACTGTGGCACTGTCTCACCTACCACTGTGGCACTGTGATGAACTTCCACAGATGTAAGTCTCTCACCTACCACTGTGGCACTGTAATGAACTTCCACAGATGTAAGTGTCTCACCTACCACTGTGGCACTGTGATGAACTTCCACAGATGTAAGTGTCTCACCTACCACTGTGGCACTGTGATGAACTTCCACAGATGTAAGTGTCTCACCTACCACTGTGGCACTGTGATGAACTTCCACAGATGTAAGTGTCTCACCTACCACTGTGGCACTGTCTCACCTACCACTGTGGCACTGTGATGAACTTCCACAGATGTAAGTGTCTCACCTACCACTGTGGCACTGTGATGAACTTCCACAGATGTAAGTGTCTCACCTACCACTGTGGCACTGTGATGAACTTCCACAGATGTAAGTGTCTCACTGTGATGAACTACCACTGTGGCACTGTCTCACCTACCACTGTGGCACTGTGATGAACTTCCACAGATGTAAGTGTCTCACCTACCACTGTGGCACTGTGATGAACTTCCACAGATGTAAGTGTCTCACCTACCACTGTGGCACTGTCTCACCTACCACTGTGGCACTGTGATGAACTTCCACAGATGTAAGTGTCTCACCTACCACTGTGGCACTGTGATGAACTTCCACAGATGTAAGTGTCTCACCTACCACTGTGGCACTGTGATGAACTTCCACAGATGTAAGTGTCTCACCTACCACTGTGGCACTGTGATGAACTTCCACAGATGTAAGTGTCTCACCTACCACTGTGGCACTGTGATGAACTTCCACAGATGTAAGTGTCTCACCTACCACTGTGGCACTGTCTCACCTACCACTGTGGCACTGTGATGAACTTCCACAGATGTAAGTGTCTCACCTACCACTGTGGCACTGTGATGAACTTCCACAGATGTAAGTGTCTCACCTACCACTGTGGCACTGTGATGAACTTCCACAGATGTAAGTGTCTCACCTACCACTGTGGCACTGTCTCACCTACCACTGGCACTGTGATGAACTTCCACAGATGTAAGTGTCTCACCTACCACTGTGGCACTGTGATGAACTTCCACAGATGTAAGTGTCTCACCTACCACTGTGGCACTGTCTCACCTACCACTGTGGCACTGTGATGAACTTCCACAGATGTAAGTGTCTCACCTACCACTGTGGCACTGTGATGAACTTCCACAGATGTAAGTGTCTCACCTACCACTGTGGCACTGTGATGAACTTCCACAGATGTAAGTGTCTCACCTACCACTGTGGCACTGTCTCACCTACCACTGTGGCACTGTGATGAACTTCCACAGATGTAAGTGTCTCACCTACCACTGTGGCACTGTGATGAACTTCCACAGATGTAAGTGTCTCACCTACCACTGTGGCACTGTGATGAACTTCCACAGATGTAAGTGTCTCACCTACCACTGTGGCACTGTGATGAACTTCCACAGATGTAAGTGTCTCACCTACCACTGTGGCACTGTGATGAACTTCCACAGATGTAAGTGTCTCACCTACCACTGTGGCACTGTGATGAACTTCCACAGATGTAAGTGTCTCACCTACCACTGTGGCACTGTGATGAACTTCCACAGATGTAAGTGTCTCACCTACCACTGTGGCACTGTGATGAACTTCCACAGATGTAAGTGTCTCACCTACCACTGTGGCACTGTGATGAACTTCCACAGATGTAAGTGTCTCACCTACCACTGTGGCACTGTGATGAACTTCCACAGATGTAAGTGTCTCACCTACCACCACTGTGATGAACTTCCACTGTCTCACCTACCACTGTGGCACTGTGATGAACTTCCACAGATGTAAGTGTCTCACCTACCACTGTGGCACTGTGATGAACTTCCACAGATGTAAGTGTCTCACCTACCACTGTGGCACTGTGATGAACTTCCACAGATGTAAGTGTCTCACCTACCACTGTGGCACTGTGATGAACTTCCACAGATGTAAGTGTCTCACCTACCACTGTGGCACTGTGATGAACTTCCACAGATGTAAGTGTCTCACCTACCACTGTGGCACTGTGATGAACTTCCACAGATGTAAGTGTCTCACCTACCACTGTGGCACTGTGATGAACTTCCACAGATGTAAGTGTCTCACCTACCACTGTGGCACTGTCTCACCTACATCTGTGGCACTGTGATGAACTTCCACAGATGTAAGTGTCTCACCTACCACTGTGGCACTGTGATGAACTTCCACAGATGTAAGTGTCTCACCTACCACTGTGGCACTGTTATGAACTTCCACAGATGTAAGTGTCTCACCTACCACTGTGGCACTGTCTCACCTACCACTGGCACTGTGATGAACTTCCACAGATGTAAGTGTCTCACCTACCACTGTGGCACTGTGATGAACTTCCACAGATGTAAGTGTCTCACCTACCACTGTGGCACTGTCTCACCTACCACTGTGGCACTGTGATGAACTTCCACAGATGTAAGTGTCTCACCTACCACTGTGGCACTGTCTCACCTACCACTGTGGCACTGTGATGAACTTCCACAGATGTAAGTGTCTCACCTACCACTGTGGCACTGTGATGAACTTCCACAGATGTAAGTGTCTCACCTACCACTGTGGCACTGTCTCACCTACCACTGTGGCACTGTGATGAACTTCCACAGATGTAAGTGTCTCACCTACCACTGTGGCACTGTGATGAACTTCCACAGATGTAAGTGTCTCACCTACCACTGTGGCACTGTGATGAACTTCCACAGATGCAAGTGTCTCACCTACCACTGTGGCACTGTCTCACCTACCACTGGCACTGTGATGAACTTCCACAGATGTAAGTGTCTCACCTACCACTGTGGCACTGTGATGAACTTCCACAGATGTAAGTGTCTCACCTACCACTGTGGCACTGTGATGAACTTCCACAGATGTAAGTGTCTCACCTACCACTGTGGCACTGTGATGAACTTCCACAGATGTAAGTGTCTCACCTACCACTGTGGCACTGTGATGAACTTCCACAGATGTAAGTGTCTCACCTACCACTGTGGCACTGTGATGAACTTCCACAGATGTAAGTGTCTCACCTACCACTGTGGCACTGTGATGAACTTCCACAGATGTAAGTGTCTCACCTACCACTGTGGCACTGTGATGAACTTCCACAGATGTAAGTGTCTCACCTACCACTGTGGCACTGTGATGAACTTCCACAGATGTAAGTGTCTCACCTACCACTGTGGCACTGTGATGAACTTCCACAGATGTAAGTGTCTCACCTACCACTGTGGCACTGTGATGAACTTCCACAGATGTAAGTGTCTCACCTACCACTGTGGCACTGTGATGAACTTCCACAGATGTAAGTGTCTCACCTACCACTGTGGCACTGTGATGAACTTCCACAGATGTAAGTGTCTCACCTACCACTGTGGCACTGTGATGAACTTCCACAGATGTAAGTGTCTCACCTACCACTGTGGCACTGTGATGAACTTCCACAGATGTAAGTGTCTCACCTACCACTGTGGCACTGTGATGAACTTCCACAGATGTAAGTGTCTCACCTACCACTGTGGCACTGTCTCACCTACCACTGTGGCACTGTGATGAACTTCCACAGATGTAAGTGTCTCACCTACCACTGTGGCACTGTGATGAACTTCCACAGATGTAAGTGTCTCACCTACCACTGTGGCACTGTGATGAACTTCCACAGATGTAAGTGTCTCACCTACCACTGTGGCACTGTCTCACCTACCACTGTGGCACTGTGATGAACTTCCACAGATGTAAGTGTCTCACCTACCACTGTGGCACTGTGATGAACTTCCACAGATGTAAGTGTCTCACCTACCACTGTGGCACTGTCTCACCTACCACTGTGGCACTGTGATGAACTTCCACAGATGTAAGTGTCTCACCTACCACTGTGGCACTGTCTCACCTACCACTGTGGCACTGTGATGAACTTCCATGTAACTGTCTCAACTTCCACAGATGTAAGTGTCTCACCTACCACTGTGGCACTGTCTCACCTACCACTGTGGCACTGTCTCACCTACCACTGTGGCACTGTGATGAACTTCCACAGATGTAAGTGTCTCACCTACCACTGTGGCACTGTGATGAACAAGTGTCTCACCTACCACCACTGTGATGAACTTCCACAGATGTAAGTGTCTCACCTACCACTGTGGCACTGTGATGAACTTCCACAGATGTAAGTGTCTCACCTACCACTGTGATGAACTTCCACAGATGTAAGTGTCTCACCTACCACTGTGGCACTGTGATGAACTTCCACAGATGTAAGTGTCTCACCTACCACTGGCACTGTGATGAACTTCCACAGATGTAAGTGTCTCACCTACCACTGTGGCACTGTGATGAACTTCCACAGATGTAAGTGTCTCACCTACCACTGTGGCACTGTGATGAACTTCCACAGATGTAAGTGTCTCACCTACCACTGTGGCACTGTGATGAACTTCCACAGATGTAAGTGTCTCACCTACCACTGTGGCACTGTGATGAACTTCCACAGATGTAAGTGTCTCACCTACCACACTGTGGAACTTCCACAAGTGTCTCACCTACCACTGTGGCACTGTGATGAACTTCCACAGATGTAAGTGTCTCACCTACCACTGTGGCACTGTCTCACCTACCACTGTGGCACTGTCTCACCTACCACTGTGGCACTGTCTCACCTACCACTGTGGCACTGTGATGAACTTCCACAGATGTAAGTGTCTCACCTACCACTGTGGCACTGTGATGAACTTCCACAGATGTAAGTGTCTCACCTACCACTGTGGCACTGTCTCACCTACCACTGTGGCACTGTCTCACCTACCACTGTGGCACTGTGATGAACTTCCACAGATGTAAGTGTCTCACCTACCACTGTGGCACTGTGATGAACTTCCACAGATGTAAGTGTCTCACCTACCACTGTGGCACTGTGATGAACTTCCACAGATGTAAGTGTCTCACCTACCACTGTGGCACTGTCTCACCTACCACTGTGGCACTGTGATGAACTTCCACAGATGTAAGTGTCTCACCTACCACTGTGGCACTGTGATGAACTTCCACAGATGTAAGTGTCTCACCTACCACTGTGGCACTGTGATGAACTTCCACAGATGTAAGTGTCTCACCTACCACTGTGGCACTGTGATGAACTTCCACAGATGTAAGTGTCTCACCTACCACTGTGGCACTGTGATGAACTTCCACAGATGTAAGTGTCTCACCTACCACTGTGGCACTGCACTGTGTCTCACCTACCACTGTGGCACTGTGATCAACTTCCACTGATGTAACTGTCTCACCTACCACTGTGGCACTGTCTCACCTACCACTGTGGCACTGTGATGAACTTCCACAGATGTAAGTGTCTCACCTACCACTGTGGCACTGTGATGAACTTCCACAGATGTAAGTGTCTCACCTACCACTGTGGCACTGTCTCACCTACCACTGTGGCACTGTGATGAACTTCCACAGATGTAAGTGTCTCACCTACCACTGTGGCACTGTGATGAACTTCCACAGATGTAAGTGTCTCACCTACCACTGTGGCACTGTGATGAACTTCCACAGATGTAAGTGTCTCACCTACCACTGTGGCACTGTGATGAATGAACTTCCACACCACTGTGGCACTGTCTCACCTACCACTGTGGCACTGTGATGAACTTCCACAGATGTAAGTGTCTCACCTACCACTGTGGCACTGTGATGAACTTCCACAGATGTAAGTGTCTCACCTACCACTGTGGCACTGTGATGAACTTCCACAGATGTAAGTGTCTCACCTACCACTGTGGCACTGTGATGAACTTCCACAGATGTAAGTGTCTCACCTACCACTGTGGCACTGTGATGAACTTCCACAGATGTAAGTGTCTCACCTACCACTGTGGCACTGTGATGAACTTCCACAGATGTAAGTGTCTCACCTACCACTGTGGCACTGTGATGAACTTCCACAGATGTAAGTGTCTCACCTACCACTGTGGCACTGTGATGAACTTCCACAGATGTAAGTGTCTCACCTACCACTGTGGCACTGTGATGAACTTCCACAGATGTAAGTGTCTCACCTACCACTGTGGCACTGTGATGAACTTCCACATGTAAGTGTACTGTGGCAGTGTCTCACCTACCACTGTGGCACTGTGATGAACTTCCACAGATGTAAGTGTCTCACCTACCACTGTGGCACTGTGATGAACTTCCACAGATGTAAGTGTCTCACCTACCACTGTGGCACTGTGATGAACTTCCACAGATGTAAGTGTCTCACCTACCACTGTGGCACTGTCTCACAGATGTAAGTGTCTCACCTACCACTGGCACTGTGATGAACTTCCACAGATGTAAGTGTCTCACCTACCACTGTGGCACTGTCTCACCTACCACTGTGGCACTGTGATGAACTTCCACAGATGTAAGTGTCTCACCTACCACTGTGGCACTGTGATGAACTTCCACAGATGTAAGTGTCTCACCTACCACTGTGGCACTGTGATGAACTTCCACAGATGTAAGTGTCTCACCACTGTGGCACTGTGATGAACTTCCACAGATGTAAGTGTCTCACCTACCACTGTGGCACTGTGATGAACTTCCACAGATGTAAGTGTCTCACCTACCACTGTGGCACTGTGATGAACTTCCACAGATGTAAGTGTCTCACCTACCACTGGCACTGTGATGAACTTCCACAGATGTAAGTGTCTCACCTACCACTGTGGCACTGTGATGAACTTCCACAGATGTAAGTGTCTCACCTACCACTGTGGCACTGTGATGAACTTCCACAGATGTAAGTGTCTCACCTACCACTGTGGCACTGTGATGAACTTCCACAGATGTAAGTGTCTCACCTACCACTGTGGCACTGTGATGAACTTCCACAGATGTAAGTGTCTCACCTACCACTGTGGCACTGTGATGAACTTCCACAGATGTAAGTGTCTCACCTACCACTGTGGCACTGTGATGAACTTCCACAGATGTAAGTGTCTCACCTACCACTGTGGCACTGTGATGAACTTCCACAGATGTAAGTGTCTCACCTACCACTGTGGCACTGTGATGAACTTCCACAGATGTAAGTGTCTCACCTACCACTGTGGCACTGTGATGAACTTCCACAGATGTAAGTGTCTCACCTACCACTGTGGCACTGTGATGAACTTCCACAGATGTAAGTGTCTCACCTACCACTGTGGCACTGTGATGAACTTCCACAGATGTAAGTGTCTCACCTACCACTGTGGCACTGTCTCACCTACCACTGTGGCACTGTCTCACCTACCACTGTGGCACTGTGATGAACTTCCACAGATGTAAGTGTCTCACCTACCACTGTGGCACTGTGATGAACTTCCACAGATGTAAGTGTCTCACCTACCACTGTGGCACTGTGATGAACTTCCACAGATGTAAGTGTCTCACCTACCACTGTGGCACTGTCTCACCTACCACTGTGGCACTGTCTCACCTACCACTGTGGCACTGTGATGAACTTCCACAGATGCAAGTGTCTCACCTACCACTGTGGCACTGTCTCACCTACCACTGTGGCACTGTGATGAACTTCCACTGTGGCACTGTACCTTCCAGTGTCTCACCTACCACTGTGGCACTGTGATGAACTTCCACAGATGTAAGTGTCTCACCTACCACTGTGGCACTGTCTCACCTACCACTGTGGCACTGTGATGAACTTCCAGAGATGTAAGTGTCTCACCTACCACTGTGGCACTGTGATGAACTTCCACAGATGCAAGTGTCTCACCTACCACTGTGGCACTGTCTCACCTACCACTGTGGCACTGTGATGAACTTCCACAGATGCAAGTGTCTCACCTACCACTGTGGCACTGTCTCACCTACCACTGTGGCACTGTGATGAACTTCCACAGATGTAAGTGTCTCACCTACCACTGTGGCACTGTCTCACCTACCACTGTGGCACTGTCTCACCTACCACTGTGGCACTGTGATGAACTTCCACAGATGTAAGTGTCTCACCTACCACTGTGGCACTGTCTCACCTACCACTGTGGCACTGTCTCACCTACCACTGTGGCACTGTCTCACCTACCACTGTGGCACTGTCTCACCTACCACTGTGGCACTGTCTCACCTACCACTGTGGCACTGTCTCACCTACCACTGTGGCACTGTGATGAACTTCCACAGATGTAAGTGTCTCACCTACCACTGTGGCACTGTCTCACCTACCACTGTGGCACTGTGATGAACTTCCACAGATGCAAGTGTCTCACCTACCACTGTGGCACTGTCTCACCTACCACTGTGGCACTGTCTCACCTACCACTGTGGCACTGTCTCACCTACCACTGTGGCACTGTGATGAACTTCCACAGATGCAAGTGTCTCACCTACCACTGTGGCACTGTCTCACCTACCACTGTGGCACTGTCTCACCTACCACTGTGGCACTGTCTCACCTACCACTGTGGCACTGTCTCACCTACCACTGTGGCACTGTGATGAACTTCCACAGATGCAAGTGTCTCACCTACCACTGTGGCACTGTCTCACCTACCACTGTGGCACTGTCTCACCTACCACTGTGGCACTGTGATGAACTTCCACAGATGCAAGTGTCTCACCTACCACTGTGGCACTGTCTCACCTACCACTGTGGCACTGTCTCACCTACCACTGTGGCACTGTCTCACATACCACTGTGGCACTGTCTCACCTACCACTGTGGCACTGTGATGAACTTCCACAGATGCAACCATAAAACAACTTTTACTGACCTAGGAAATAAATGTTTGTGAGAAAGTTATCTAAATGAGAAACTTGAACACTAAACTTTAAAGCTGCAATGTCTGGTTTCAATCGTATACAGTCAAGTTCTAAGTTCAAATACAAGCATAACTGCACTTTTAATTCACTCGCAAGTTGTCGTCATTAACGCATATCGTCAAATGGTTACTAGCCAGTTAGAACAATTCTCGCCATTTTGTAATACCGAGCGCATTCTAGCAGCCACTTCCTAGCAGCCAATTACGCTAGCAGCCAATTTCAGCAGACACGCATGGCGACGTTCTAAACACCGGACCATTACGCTTTTTATAATGTGTGTTGTGGTGTGGGCTATACAATACTAGTTGGACATCCTATATTACCGTAGTACAGACGGATTTTTAAAGTGATACTTCAGATATTATAAAAGTGCTTAATAAAACGGTTAAGTTGTATTTATACGGATATTAGTAACAATAAGACTGTGAAAATGAGTCTTGGTTGTTATTTTGTTTTTGTGTTGTTATTATATAAAGATACTCTTTAAAACTCTAAAATTCTTAAGTTGTAGTGAATAATTAAAAATTAGCGTAACAGTGTGTATAAAAGTGTGTGAAATACAGGTAACAATCGAAAGGCGTGTGAGTCCGGTGTTTAGATCATCGCCATGAGGGTCTGCTGAAATTGGCTGCTAGCGTAATTGGCTGCTAGGAATTGGCTGCTAGAATCCGCTCGGTTTTTGTAATGCAACAATAGCCGAACCGTACTATTTTTAGCTGAGAGGGAGCCCGGCAAAAGTGTCCCATTTTCAAAATAGTGGGTTTATTTTTAACTTGGAAAAGCCAGTGTAGTGAAACCAATTCAGAGTGCGGCGTCTTATATGCACCAAATGTAATGGGATTTTCTGTTCTAAATGCTTAAATAATAAAAATATTCCAGACATAGCCGCTTTAAAGCAAAAGTCGACGGCACAGGAAAAGTAATACCTTTATCTCGCCTTTTTACTTCATAAAATGAAACATGTCAAAGGGAGTTGGTTGTTCACAGTAGAGTGTTACCATATAGGCATATCATTGCTGTGCAAAATTGTATTTGACAGTACACAGTCTTAACTACTGGTTAAGGTGCTTCTATTTTGTAGAAGCCACTTTGGCCGCGTGGATATACTGCTGGACAGTCAAATGCCATGTGAATCAGTGCAATAGGTTCAAAACCTGCCAACTGACACTTTGTTTTTAAATATTACAGATGGTCGCTCTGTGTACCTGTTGTATACTGCACACTGTGTCTAAATATGAGGGTGAACAGGAACGCTATAGTTAAAACCTTGACTGGTTCTGTAACAAGTGCACTCTGGAAGAATGACGTGAAGAAAGAAATGAGCCATGCCACACTTTTGTTGTAGCCGTACTCGAGTCCATACAGCATCACAAAGTATGAGCAGATAAGGGAGGTTGTGACTGCTACGAAATAAGCAACATAAACAAAGTACCACGGCAATCTGAAAAACAGAAGAAAAGAAAAGTGAAAAGGTTAACAAATCAAATCAGCAACTGAATTTTCGGGTTTGTTTTTTAAGTCCACCAGAACAGTCAGAAAATAATTTGAGTTTAAGTAATAAAAATTAAATGGACACTGGTTTTTACATGCATATGCTTTGACAGATTTTAAACAGCAGTTCTCTTACTAATCCCAATCTAACTGTCATAAAAATATATCCATTAATTTCTAAGATTTTAGGGTGTGTGATTTTACCATCGGTACCTTGTAGTAGAAACCTTGTGGAATAGTAGAGTTGGTTAAAATAGACTTTTGGCATTGTAGAGCTACAACAAATGATTACAGGTAATCTACCAATTCTGTACTATTGACTTACATAACCGAATAAAGCAACCTACCACCAGAAATGAGAAATAACATATAGTAGGTTAACATTAAACATAATATAGCAACCCAGTGAGTACTCTTCTCTGTGAAATACTACTGTGTGAAACACTCGGCAGTGGCTGCTAGACTACTTGAAATACTACCGTGTGAAACACTCGGCAGTGGCTGCTAGACTACTTGAAATACTACCGTGTGAAACACTCGGCAGTGGCTGCTAGACTACTTGAAATACTACCGTGTGAAACACTCGGCAGTGGGCTGCTAGACTACTGTGTGAAACACTCGGAAATACTACTACGTGTGAAACACTCGGCAGTGGCTGCTAGACTACTTGAAATACTACTGTGAAACACTCGGCAGTGGCTGCTAGACTACTTGAAATACTACCGTGTGAAACACTCGGCAGTGGCTGCTAGACTACTTGAAATACTACCCTGTGAAACACTCGGCAGTGGCTGCTAGACTACTTGAAATACTACCGTGTGAAACACTCGGCAGTGGCTGCTAGACTACTTGAAATACTACCCTGTGAAACACTCGGCAGTGGCTGCTAGACTACTTGAAATACTACCCTGTGAAACACTCGGCAGTGGCTGCTAGACTACTTGAAATACTACCCGTGTGAAACACTCGGCAGTGGCTGCTAGACTACTTGAAATACTACCCTGTGAAACACTCGGCAGTGGCTGCTAGACTACTTGAAATACTACCGTGTGAAACACTCGGCAGTGGCTGCTACACTACTTGAAATACTACCGTGTGAAACACTCGGCAGTGGCTGCTAATACTACTTGAAATACTACTACGTGTGAAACACTCGGCAGTGGCTGCTAGACTACTTGAAATACTACCGTGTGAAACACTCGGCAGTGGCTGCTAGACTACTTGAAATACTACCGTGTGAAACACTCGGCAGTGGCTGCTAGACTACTTGAAATACTACCGTGTGAAACACTCGGCAGTGGCTGCTAGACTACTTGAAATACTACCGTGTGAAACACTCGGCAGTGGCTGCTAGACTACTTGAAATACTACCGTGTGAAACACTCGGCAGTGGCTGCTAGACTACTTGAAATACTACCGTGTGAAACACTCGGCAGTGGCTGCTAGACTACTTGAAATACTACCGTGTGAAACACTCGGCAGTGGCTGCTAGACTACTTGAAATACTACCGTGTGAAACACTCGGCAGTGGCTGCTAGACTACTTGAAATACTACCTTGTGTGAAACACTCGGCAGTGGCTGCTAGACTACTGTTGCAGTGGCTGCTAATACTTGAAATACTACCGTGTGAAACACTCGGCAGTGGCTGCTAGACTACTTGAAATACTACCGTGTGAAACACTCGGCAGTGGCTGCTAGACTACTTGAAATACTACCGTGTGAAACACTCGGCAGTGGCTGCTAGACTACTTGAAATACTACCGTGTGAAACACTCGGCAGTGGCTGCTAGACTACTTGAAATACTACCGTGTGAAACACTCGGCAGTGGCTGCTAGACTACTTGAAATACTACCCTGTGAAACACTCGGCAGTGGCTGCTAGACTACTTGAAATACTACCGTGTGAAACACTCGGCAGTGGCTGCTAGACTACTTGAAATACTACCGTGTGAAACACTCGGCAGTGGCTGCTAGACTACTTGAAATACTACCGTGTGAAACACTCGGCAGTGGCTGCTAGACTACTTGAAATACTACCGTGTGAAACACTCGGCAGTGGCTGCTAGACTACTTGAAATACTACCCTGTGAAACACTCGGCAGTGGCTGCTAGACTACTTGAAATACTACCGTGTGAAACACTCGGCAGTGGCTGCTAGACTACTTGAAATACTACCGTGTGAAACACTCGGCAGTGGCTGCTAGACTACTTGAAACTACTACACTTGGCAGTGGCTGCTAGACTACTTGAAATAACCCTGTGAAACACTCGGCAGTGGCTGCTAGACTACTTGAAATACTACCGTGTGAAACACTCGGCAGTGGCTGCTAGACTACTTGAAATACTACCGTGTGAAACACTCGGCAGTGGCTGCTAGACTACCTGAAATACTACCGTGTGAAACACTCGGCAGTGGCTGCTAGACTACTTGAAATACTACCGTGTGAAACACTCGGCAGTGGCTGCTAGACTACTTGAAATACTACTGAAATACTACCGTGTGAAACACTCGGCAGTGGCTGCTAGACTACTTGAAATACTACCGTGTGAAACACTCGGCAGTGGCTGCTAGACTACTTGAAACTACTGAAACACCAGTGGCTGCTAGACTACTTGAAATACTACCGTGTGAAACACTCGGCAGTGGCTGCTAGACTACTTGAAATACTACTGTGTGAAAAACAGGGTGTTCCATCCTTCCTGCACCACCTGTAGGAGAACTGTCACTCCCCTAGGAGATCCGTAACAGGGTGTTCCATCCTTCCTGCACCGCCTGCAGGAGAAGTGCCACTCCTCTAGGAGATCCATAACAGGGTGTTCCATCCTTCCTGCAACACCTGTAGGAGAACTCTCCCAAGACTAGCTAGAAAACCTAAACTTGTTAAAAATATGGCATATCATAAGCAATCATTTTGGTTGGCTATGCATCATATTTAGTAGATATGGCCTCCAAATGCCTACCATAAAACTGTTTAAATACCTTCAAGAGTCACTGAACATCATAACACTGGTGAAACAATGTCTGTGCCAGAATGATATGGCACTGTTTGAAATCTGCATACAATGTGCATGTCATAAGGTATCTTGGAAGTTGCGATATGTAGTCCAAAAGCAGGAGCAGAAGGTATATTGCTCAACATAAAGGGAACTATTGACTATTGGACTATGCGTTAATTGTGCTTTGCAATATTCGATACAGTGAAATTTTAGTTTTTCACAATTTCTCAGTTTTATGCATTATACGTGCAATGTAATGTCGTAAAGTTATTACAATACCAGTAATATGACTAATTAACTATATGCATTACACTTGCAACGTAATGCTGTAATAGGAGGGAGACAAATGCCAGTCAATTGACTAAATCTAACGGGAACCGGTTCAGGACTTGTGCTTCTCGACAACGATCGGATTTACCTATTTAAGGACAGGGTTGAAAATTAGTAGTCAATTGGGCGACTCGATTTCAGGTACCAGTTAAAAAAAGAAACACACTGGAACTGAACTGAATGTGAAAAACATACCGCGTATGTGCTGGCACGAACTATTCTGGCAGCAGAAGACATAGAACATGCTCTATATTTTGACAGCGCCTGACTCAGCATCTGTGGCTTTGGGCCAGGTCTTTTCAAAAATAGAGCTCAACAGTATTGAAGACACTGCATGTATTTTTAAAATCTGAAGTCGTCAGCTTATTGGAATGGAATGGATACGCCATAATTATCCAATTGAGCTACTATTTGATAATGGTTATTCAGTGTTATGGAAAACAAAAAAATCATATTTTATTAGCTTATATTATTCTGGGACAAAATCAAAATATGTCTTGTAAGTATATATAGTTCCAAATCACACTAACGTGAGTGCATGAGCACCTATAAAAATAACAATGAATTTTTCATTACTATTGGGCTTATTCCAAAGGCCAGTCAATTGATTGTCATCGTGGGTATCATTGACGAACATAAGAACGAACACACACGCACACACACAAACATATTACATTTTACTAAGGCAGAAAATCGTAATTTTTGGCCATTGTCCATTTGCGCAATGAACTGGCATTTAACTTCGTAATGAGTAAAGGTAAAATTCATATAAAAACATATTAATTTATTAAATGTTAAACCCATGCCATCTCGGATAAAAAAAAAAAATGGGGGTGGTAGACGGGGTATTCAAGGTAAATTAAAATATTTATATTTATAAATTGCCATCAAACTGCATAGATTAAATCTTCTTTTCTGATATAAGTTTAAGGATCATCCAAGGTAATCTGAACCACAAAACCGCAATTT
Organism: Gigantopelta aegis; assembly: GCF_016097555.1. Taxonomy (NCBI): domain Eukaryota; kingdom Metazoa; phylum Mollusca; class Gastropoda; order Neomphalida; family Peltospiridae; genus Gigantopelta; species Gigantopelta aegis. The sequence goes on from NC_054708.1 coordinate 89,066,273, forward strand.
ACATGATCAGTGATACACTGCACAATGCAGTTGAATGGGCATTTGTCAAAATAGTGGATGATTCCATGGATCTCTGTCTAGTATCTTGTCTATAGGACAGCCACTCCCATGGAAATCCTTTACTGGAGATTTTATCCCTCTTGCATCCTACAAAGAGGACTGTCACTACCATACTAGTTTAATTACTAAAGCACGTGCAGTTCTACATTTAGTCTCTTTGTACTGCATTTTTTTTTTTTTTTGCTTCAGAGACAATGCAAGTTATGTAGCATACATTGTTAGTTCTAGCGCTTTGCCTTTACTCCTGTACTAAAAATGAGATTTAATCTGTATAATTTAATGGTAATATGTAAAAAATATACTGGATTTTGTTTTCAAAAAAATATTATTTGAGTTTGTATATGTTTAAAACTTAATAACATATTTTTATATGAAACTTTATTCATTATGAAGTTGCATGCCAATTCATCGGTTTCCTTTTGAAGCAAACGGACTATATAAGGTAAGCACATGGTTATTATTCAACAAAGAACATTTTAATTTTTATTTTGGCTGTGCAGTTAAATTTCAATGTCATAATTGAAGGGCTAGTTGAATTTGAGAAGGCCCAGTAAGATTTGTCTTCAACTGGCCCTACTAACGACCACGGTTTTCATGTTAATTTCAACCCTACTGCGGACTGACTATACTGTATAAGATTTGTCTTCAACTGGCCCTACTAACGACCACGGTTTTCATGTTAATTTTCAACCCTGTAATAATGATAATTGAAGGGCTAGTTGAATTTGAGAAGGCCCAGTAAGATTTTTCTTCAACTGGCTCAGCTAGCGACCATGGTTTTCATGTTCATTTTCAACCCTGTAAGAATTATACATTTTATTAAAAACTTTATCTCTGGGTGTCTCTTTTTGATTTTCCACGACTTTTTATTGAAAACCAGTTTTCCAGGTTTGCCAGACCTGGATTTTTAAATCTCAAATTCCATGACTTCCCAAGTTTTCCATGATGTGTGCGAACTCTTGGATTAAAAAGAAATGATTTCAGTTAAACAATCAAATACCTTAACTTTGAAAATATATCTTTCTTTTTCTCATGAAGTTTCATCTTATCACCCACAGGTTCGTATGACTTCAGTACAGTGTGTGGTTTTGGTTTGATTAACTTAAACAACAAGATGATGATCATAATGATAGGAAACACTATCAGGGCACTCTCGATTCCAATTACAAAATCCACCAGTGAGAAGTGGAAATCTCCGAAATCAATCTGGTCCTCGGGATCATCTTGTGGAATTCCGTGGAACATTATGCTGGTGAGCATCATTGACAGGACAAGAGACAGAGCACACGTGAGACGCTGGACGTGTGTGAACTTGCTGGTCGGAGGTTTCGAGAAGATGCTCAGCCAGATGTGTTCATCGCGCAAGTCCCGACTCATTGTCTGCATGAACTGGTAGAAACGCTTCTTGGCAAAGGTTGCGTTTTCAACTGCAGGGATGTCAGCTTGAGGAGTTCCATTTCCTTTATGGACCCTGAGCCATTTATTATAGAGACAGTGCCATATGTCCTCAGTCTGGACATCCTTGACTACAATTTCATTGAGGTACCTGTGGAATATCGTGGAGAAATGTTTTTTATTTTTCTTTGCAATACCTGTAGGATATCAATGAAATAAAACTAGAAGGGGTGTGTGTGTAGGTATGTTGATGTTGTTGTTGAACCAATCATAATATGAAAGTTAACTGTATAAATAAAGAATCAACGGGTCATCTAAAGTGGGTTTTTGTTTTTTTAAATTCAGTTTGTATAAAGTGTAGAAAAATTAACAGAGATGTGTGGATAACAGGCATATGGGCTCCCATTTTTGTAGTGGGGCTTTTGCTCAAATTAAAAGAAAAATGCCTGAATCTTGATTACAATGTTTATTCATATTAGCATTACTATCAAACCGCTATGTATAGGGTTGAAACAAATAATTACACATTTTTACATGGATTACAATTAATTTTGAGGGTAGATGATGAAAATACATGGTGAAAATGACTCGGGTTAGCACATTTTGCCCGAATATCTGTATAATTTTTACCCAAATGTAAGGTCTTACTCGGGATGCAGTTGGCCCCATGTCTCATATGGTGGGGGTGCTAATCATGTACAATTTTCATAGTTAAAAAAAAATCTTGAAATGCGAATAATTTCTAAGAAAATCCATTACAAACAATAAATAAACAAGACAAGAGTACTGGGTGAATTACTCCCAATACTTGAATTTGAAGAACATTACTAAGGTTCACACCCAACATCTAATTTAGTAAGCAACAAGGCTGGTTTGTGTTGCAATGTAGAAATGAGCACATACAGTTGAATCATGCTGGTTCGAACCCCGTCAGTGCTCCAGAAAGTGTTTGACCCAATGGGTAGTTCGACCTAACCATTCGATCAACAACATGTAAGTTTAACTCGGACTTGGTTTTTGGTTCAAGCATTGCAGTGTATTCAATCCTTCCGAGTTTGACCCAACAAGATTCTACTGTATTTGGAAATTAGAGCACAGTTGAATTTCTAGTCCAATGGGAGCTTCATATTTGGTCACGTGAAGTACATTTATATCCCGATAAAGTACTTCAGACATTCACTTTATAAGCGGTATTGCTGTACGAGATTTTGGCTCTGCTCTAAGACAGTTAGAGGACGAGTAACAATACTTTATCGGCGTATAAAGGTAGTGTCGCACGAGAAAACGCTCGGCTTTGTCTCGTGCGACACTACCTTTATACGCCGATAAAGTATTGTTTCTCGTCCTCTAACTATTACTTAGTATAATGTGTTAACTGGCCAATCCAAATGAGGAACTCTTAACTGTGTGGTGTCATTGTAAACTTAAATAAGTCAAAAGTGTTTTGACAATTCTTATACACAACCCCCCCCCCCCTCCCAAAAAGCCAAACAAACAAAAAAAAACCACCAGGATAAAATATTTTTAACAAGTGACATTAACAAAATGAAACAATACCACTAGTACAAGTGCTAGCCTTCATTTCAGTTCTCAAACTACATCCAGATTCTATTCAATTACTGCACTTGTTAAAGACACATTATAGTAGCGTTTATAAGTTACCAGTCAATGAGTCACTCAGTAAAGTAAATGGTTTATTTAACGACACACTGAACACATTATATTTACAGTTATATGGCATTGGACATATGGTTAAGGACCACACAGATATTGATAGAGAAAACCAGCTGTCACCACTTCATGGGCTACTCTTTTCTATTAGCAGCAAGGGATCTTTTATATGCACCATCCCGCAGACAAGATAACACATACCATGGCCTTTGATGTACCAGTCGTGGTACACTGGCTGGAGCGAGAAATAGCCCACTGACTGGGATCGATCCAAAACCAACCGTGCATCAAGCAAGCACTTTATCACTGGACTACGTCTCGGAAATGCTGCAAATCCCATCGCAGTCTAGCAGAATCCTGTAAATTACTGGTAATTTCTATTTCTAGTTTTAACACCGACCTTGACTTTTGATGCAAAGAGGCCAAATACGAACTTGTTTAAGATATCAAGATACTATTCCTATATGGGTCATTCTACAGAAATTGTAATTTTTTATGTCCCTACACAATTTCTTTTGTATTTATATATATAGAAAACAAGATTTGTTGTTTTTAATGATACTTTGTTAATAATATCATAGAAATTTTTTTTCTCTGCTAAACAGCATTGATAGAGATTTTATTCAGGATTAGTGTAAAATGTCATTGGTGTTACTTGTCCCTAGCACAACACTATACATAATATACACTTTTAAAATATATAATAGAAGATATAACACTGAATACCTTTAATGTAATACCTACTGATGGCTGACTTACTTACTAAAAAAGGAATCTTGTAAATATTTTCCGTATTCAAAAGATGGTGGGCAATATAAGCTTGTCCATAAATTTTATGTCATTGGTGTTACAGTATATATTTATGAGAAAATGTAAGACGTTGACTTGAAATGAAGGAAGATAAATTAACATTCAGCGCATGTCACATGACCTCACAAATGTTAGATCAACAAGGCCAAATCATTTAATTTTTATCATTATTAAACTCCCTATTGTTAGAATTTGTGTTCAATTATTATATTCGATCTGCAAAAGGTATGCTGCATTTTTGTGCTTCAACTGTAGTGAATAGTAAAAATATAATCCATTTGTAACAACTGTAAATAATTTTGAGAATATAAATTGTGTTAATTAAGAATTAATTCAATAAAAAATGTATGTTTTACTATCTATGGTATGAACATAATGCCTATCTGTATTGACATCAAGTTTTAGTGATGGGTGTTGGTAATAGGGGACTGGACCGGAATGCTGAACAAACTGAATTTTTTCTTTAAAAAAATTATTAAGCAAAGTAAATGGTGACATCATAATTTGTTTGATTTGCTGTATAGTGTATGTACTGAAAACATTAGAATAATGTAACATATTTATAAGGCATCCTCCTTTTCTGAAAACAAATTGGAACATTTAATGTTGATTTTTGCAGCTCTTACGTGAAAGCAAAAGTAGGATTAACACTTTTTACTCGGTTATGTGGAATACAAAATATACAGTAAAATAGATTTAAACCATCCAAATCATACTTTATAATTTTATTATAAAGTTAATCTTTAAAAGAAAGCTATAGAGGTCTGCAACTGACAGTCCTTTGTTGTATGGTTTACTGCTAGTGCATATTTGAACATAGACCTGAACTAAGTTATGTTTTTGGATACCTGATTCAGACAGCTTATGTGTGTCTCCAGGACTGCGTGCTTGGATCTTAATATAAGCATGAAAATAACTGTATAAATGAATGAATGAATAAATCTTTAACTTGATATTTAAACCAAAATTAAAATTCAGTATCTGAATTTAGTGTAATTTTAAAACTCTCTGACCGGCTGTATCTAACTTTTATCAGTGTTTCCAGAAATACACAATTATTCTAATAGGCCTGTAGTAGTTGTAGGTTGAAATGGTTTGTTTTTTTTAATTAAGGAAATATTAATTACATATGTTTGCTAAGTAGTGGTAGTCTCAAGAATAATAGTGTTTCAAGGATCCAGTCTTGAATGTCATTGGTGTTACACATTGTCATTGGTGTTACACATTGTCATTGGTGTTACTTTTTTTTCATTGGTGTTACACATTGTCATTGGTGTTACACATTGTCATTGGTGTTACACATTGTCATCGGTGTTACACATTGTCATCGGTGTTACTTTTTTGTCATCGGTGTTACACATTGTCATCGGTGTTACTCATTGTCATCGGTGTTACACATTGTCATCGGTCTTACTCATTGTCATCGGTGTTACACATTGTCATCGGTGTTACACATTGTCATTGGTGTTACTTTTTTGTCAGTGGTGTTACACATTGTCATTGGTGTTACACATTGTCATCGGTGTTACACATTGTCATTGGTGTTACTCATTGTCATTGGTGTTACTCATTGTCATCGGTGTTACACATTGTCATTGGTGTTACACATTGTCATTGGTGTTACACATTGTCATTGGTGTTACACATTGTCATCGGTGTTACACATTGTCATCGGTGTTACACATTGTCATGGGTGTTACACATTGTCATTGGTGTTACACATTGTCATTGGTGTTACACATTGTCATTGGTGTTACTCATTGTCATCGGTGTTACACATTGTCATCGGTGTTACACATTGTCATCGGTGTTACACATTGTCATCGGTGTTACACATTGTCATCGGTGTTACTCATTGTCATCGGTGTTACACATTGTCATCGGTCTTACTCATTGTCATCGGTGTTACACATTGTCATCGGTGTTACACATTGTCATTGGTGTTACTTTTTTGTCAGTGGTGTTACACATTGTCATTGGTGTTACACATTGTCATCGGTGTTACACATTGTCATCGGTGTTACTCATTGTCATTGGTGTTACTCATTGTCATCGGTGTTACACATTGTCATCGGTGTTACACATTGTCATTGGTGTTACACATTGTCATCGGTGTTACACATTGTCATCGGTGTTACACATTGTCATCGGTGTTACACATTGTCATCGGTGTTACACATTGTCATCGGTGTTACACATTGTCATCGGTGTTACACATTGTCATTGGTGTTACTCATTGTCATCGGTGTTACACATTGTCATTGGTGTTACACATTGTCATCGGTGTTACACATTGTCATTGGTGTTACTCATTGTCATCGGTGTTACACATTGTCATTGGTGTTACACATTGTCATCGGTGTTACACATTGTCATTGGTGTTACACATTGTCATTGGTGTTACACATTGTCATTGGTGTTACTCATTGTCATCGGTGTTACACATTGTCATTGGTGTTACACATTGTCATCGGTGTTACACATTGTCATCGGTGTTACACATTGTCATCGGTGTTACACATTGTCATTGGTGTTACACATTGTCATTGGTGTTACACATTGTCATCGGTGTTACTCATTGTCATTGGTGTTACACATTGTCATTGGTGTTACACATTGTCATCGGTGTTACACATTGTCATTGGTGTTACACATTGTCATTGGTGTTACACATTGTCATCGGTGTTACACATTGTCATCGGTGTTACACATTGTCATCGGTGTTACACATTGTCATTGGTGTTACACATTGTCATTGGTGTTACTCATTGTCATCGGTGTTACACATTGTCATTGGTGTTACACATTGTCATCGGTGTTACACATTGTCATTGGTGTTACTCATTGTCATCGGTGTTACACATTGTCATTGGTGTTACACATTGTCATTGGTGTTACACATTGTCATCGGTGTTACACATTGTCATCGGTGTTACTTTTTTGTCATCGGTGTTACACATTGTCATCGGTGTTACTCATTGTCATCGGTGTTACACATTGTCATCGGTGTTACACATTGTCATCGGTGTTACTTTTTTGTCATCGGTGTTACACATTGTCATCGGTGTTACACATTGTCATTGGTGTTACACATTGTCAGTGGTGTTACTCATTGTCATCGGTGTTACACATTGTCATCGGTGTTACACATTGTCATTGGTGTTACTCATTGTCATCGGTGTTACACATTGTCATCGGTGTTACACATTGTCATCGGTGTTACTCATTGTCATCGGTGTTACTCATTGTCAGTGGTGTTACACATTGTCATCGGTGTTACTCATTGTCATCGGTGTTACACATTGTCATTGGTGTTACACATTGTCAGTGGTGTTACACATTGTCATCGGTGTTACACATTGTCATCGGTGTTACACATTGTCATCGGTGTTACACATTGTCATCGGTGTTACACATTGTCAGTGGTGTTACACATTGTCATCGGTGTTACTCATTGTCATCGGTGTTACACATTGTCATTGGTGTTACACATTGTCAGTGGTGTTACACATTGTCATCGGTGTTACACATTGTCATCGGTGTTACACATTGTCATCGGTGTTACTCATTGTCAGTGGTGTTACACATTGTCATCGGTGTTACTCATTGTCATCGGTGTTACACATTGTCATCGGTGTTACTCATTGTCATCGGTGTTACTCATTGTCAGTGGTGTTACACATTGTCATCGGTGTTACTCATTGTCATCGGTGTTACACATTGTCATTGGTGTTACACATTGTCAGTGGTGTTACACATTGTCATTGGTGTTACACATTGTCAGTGGTGTTACTCAAGAATATTTAAACTGTCATTTCTCTAGAAACTTTATTTTTGAAATTTAAATTATTTATTAAGGAAAGCATAGCTTCTACCTTTATGACTTTGATGAAATTTATTTTGAAGGACTCCATATTTTTAAATAATTAAAACTGCCACAGTGCATAATTTAACTCGCATATAGAATATCTGTGTGGAAATGCAAAATTACACTCTTGGATAGTTTTTAATGCTAAAGTTGTTCCAAATATGTTATTAGGCACACCCAATAACACATCCATGTGCTTTTGATCACAACAAACCAATTGGATCACACTCCTGAATTATCCCACTTGTCTGGTAACACCAATAACATATGAGTTTGCTCATGGAGTATGCATGTGTCTGTGCGTGCAGGCCGATTACAGTACTGATTGGCCAGATATGATTTTATGTTTCTTTGTTTATCTAGTTTCCAAACATTAACAATAAAACCTTATATATTTTAACTGTTTTATTTTGAATTTGTATTTTGAAAAGTGATGATTTCTGTAGAATGATCCACATGTGAAGTTTCATGACAATGGATGAGAAATGAAGTCTGTAGACATCATAATTTCTAAACAAATTTGTAACAGGCAAAACATTAACACATTCAAGATATGATCCTATTGTTATTTGAAATTTCTTGAAAAGCTCATAAGAAATAAAGATAGTAGTGCCTGCAGTGACATGGCCGTTTCTATTGTGAAAAGTGATATTTATTTTAGGTGATTGTCTGCCTATCAGTCTGTTAACCTTTCTTGTCTGGCCCATATCTTCCTTATCAGTTCAGGAGATCATCAAACCTTGCATCAATGTGATGCACATCATTACTATGTCACTGTGACCTACTTTTACAGATTACTGCACATTAAAGGAAATTCATGTCCTGACTATATCTTCCTTACCAATTCATATAGGATCATCAAACTTTTCACAACTTGGTATGGTGGTGTGTTGCGAATCATAACCCAGTCGCTGTGACCAACATTTCACAAGACAAACAAATGACAGGGAGTAAAATCCATCAGTTATGACCAATTAAATCTGCAATTGTTGGCAAAATATCTGTCAATAGTGGACACAAAAGACATAATGACCATTTTGATCATGTGACAAATTATATCATATTTTCTTAAGAAATATTTTGATAACTGTATTGTGTATGGGTAACTATATTTACGTGCCCCTATCCACGAGGGTTCAGGCACGCCCACCCCGGACTCGGCCTCTGACATCGCCAGTTGTCGATTCCGGGGCGGGAGGGTATAACTGTATTGACCGACACTCTTTGAAGGATGGTATTTAAAGACTTGATAAGTCTACTAATTCACAGCATGAATGGCTTAGAGAATCACTGGCTTAGAGAATCACAGGCTTAGAGAATCACGTGACAAAGAGGCTTAATTGTGTTTCCTTCAGTGTCAAGTGTGCAGACTTATACAGATCGATTTCTTCATAGTGTGAAAATAGAGCAGGGTGGTTAGAATTAAAGCTGGGAATATAATACATAAAACAAAAACAGTCCTACATACATAAGACAGTGATTTGTCTGAGAATACATCAGACAAAACAAAAACAGACCTACATACCAAGATGGTTTTTCTCCACTGTTGTCATGCCATATGACCACAGATTTAATCTGTCCCAGACTTCCGCTGGTCTTTAGTAGAAACCAGTTCTCAGCACCAGCTATGAAAAGTTTCTTATTGCTGTCAATCAGGTCATGTTGTTCAGACCTTTCACTCTCCCCACAGAGGTACATGGACACTCTGGAGGTGGTGCCGGCATGCGCCCACCAGCCAGTCACCACGCAGATCATGTACACATAGTGGTCTCCATGAATGTTGTCAGCAAGCATTGTGATACCAGTCTGTGGAGGTAAGAATAAAAATGTATTGCAAGATACAATCCTTATAAGGTGACCTATTGTCATTTGTGGAACCTGATGCCACTCTTCCTGCAGTGCCTGGGCTAAATCTACCAGTGTTCGTGGAGGTTGTTGAGTTGCTGAATACATCTAACAAGGACATCCCACGTGTTCTCTGGGCGAAAGGTCGGGGGATAGACCTGTGACTCTCCCTTGACAAATGTGGAAATATGTCCTCCGTGTCAGAGTGATGGAACCCCACCATTACTGACCCACTTCCATACCGATCAGAGCAACCTACTTGTAGCGTTCACTTAGCCTGCGCCAAACCCCAAACCCTTACATGACCATCATTGAAGTCCAAATTGAACCTGGATTCGTCACTAAACATGTCTCAAGTCTTGAAAACATTCGTTCTTGGCTTTTTCCAACTCGTCTGATATAATCTCGACAGTCCTATCTATCTCCGGATCATCGCTGTCAAATTCAGGCTCAAAATGATACAGCAAGACACTTTTGCTTTCTCCATCACTTCTATAATTTTTTGACGTGATGAATAAGTTCAAGAAACTGTAGAAAAAGGAGCCATCTTGACTAACATCACTTTGTTCCTCCATTTTGGTTGTGAGATCGCTGGGCTCCTCTGGGATAACCCCTTTTTTGCATGTCATTGGCTAAAAATAGCTCTGCTGGCATCTGACGTGTTTTTAATCAAAATGTGTCATGTTTTTTAAAATTAAATATCAGATATATTAATGTAAACACTATTTCCTTCCAAATATCTAAACAAAATTGTGTCTTTACTGATGCACTTTAATACACTTAAGTTTCACAAGCAGCTCAATAAGGTGTATTTGTTAGGAAAAATGCTGCTTTTTGAATGACATTTTTTAATCAGATAGCTTTCATTAGCATTTCTACAATCCATAGGTATGGTAGAACAGCTGTGAGTAGTTTTGTTCAAGTACAGTTAGGCATTGTTTAGTTAACATACCCAGTTTGAAATTCTTTGTTCAGGAAAGGATAATTTCTTTTTACGTTGTTCAGTAGGCCCCCAGTAAAGGATACTTTTAGGCATCCAGACTAAATATTTCAAGACAGTAACAGGTTATTATAATGTTGTACAGATGACATAAAGAAAGAAATGTTTTATTTAATGATGCACTCAACACATTTTATTTACAGTTATATGGCGTCAGACATATGGTTAAGGACCACACAGATATTGAGAGAGGAAACCCGCTGTCGCCACTTCATGAGCTACTCTTTTCGATTAGCAGCAAGGGATCTTTATATGCACCATCCCACAGACAGCGTAGTACATACCACAGTGTTTGATATACCAGTCGTGGTGTACTGGCTGGAACGAGAACAGATGACATAAAGAAACATGTATAACTGTCTTTTCCTGAACAAAGTGGCCTTGGGTCATACAGTGAATATTTGCCAAACAGGCTCTAGTTTGATATGTCCTCAGACTGACCCAGTAATAAACATTGATTGAACAGCCAATATATATATGCAAACTTTTAGAATGGCTCCAAAGAAAAAAGCCTGCGAGTCTTTAGCTAAAACAATGTGGAGAGGTGGTGGTGTATTAAAATAGCACAGTTAGTGGAGAGGTGGTGGTGTATTAAAATAGCACAGTTAGTGGAGAGGTGGTGGTGTATTAAAATAGCACTGTTAGTGGGGAGGTGGTGGTGTTAGTGGGGAGGTGGTGGTATATATTAAAATAGCACAGTTAGTGGGGAGGTGGTGGTGTATTAAAATAGCACAGTTAGTGGGGAGGTGGTGGTATATTAAAATAGCACAGTTAGTGGGGAGGTGGTGGTGTATTAAAATAGCACAGCTAGTGGGGAGGTGGTGGTGTATTAAAATAGCACAGTTAGTGGGGAGGTGGTGGTGTATTAAAATAGCACAGTTAGTGGGGAGGTGGTGGTATATTAAAATAGCACAGTTAGTGGGGAGGTGGTGGTGTATTAAAATAGCACAGTTAGTGGGGAGGTGGTGGTGTATTAAAATAGCACAGCTAGTGGGGAGGTGGTGGTGTATTAAAATAGCACAGTTAGTGGGGAGGTGGTGGTGTATTAAAATAGCACAGTTAGTGGGGAGGTGGTGGTGTATTAAAATAGCACAGTTAGTGGGGAGGTGGTGGTGTATTAAAATAGCACAGTTAGTGGGGAGGTGGTGGTGTATTAAAATAGCACAGTTAGTGGGGAGGTGGTGGTGTATTAAAATAGCACAGCTAGTGGGGAGGTGGTGGTGTATTAAAATAGCACAGTTAGTGGGGAGGTGGTGGTGTATTAAAATAGCACAGTTAGTGGGGAGGTGGTGGTGTATTAAAATAGCACAGTTAGTGGGGAGGTGGTGGTGTATTAAAATAGCACAGTTAGTGGGGAAGTGGTGGTGTATTAAAATAGCACAGTTAGTGGGGAGGTGGTGGTGTATTAAAATAGCACAGCTAGTGGGGAGGTGGTGGTATATTAAAATAGCACAGTTAGTGGGGAGGTGGTGGTGTATTAAAATAGCACAGTTAGTGGGGAAGTGGTGGTGTATTAAAATAGCAGTTAGTGGGGAGGTGGTGGTGTATTAAAATAGCACAGTTAGTGGGGAAGTGGTGGTGTATTAAAATAGCAGTTAGTGGGGAGGTGGTGGTGTATTAAAATAGCACAGTTAGTGGGGAGGTGGTGGTGTATTAAAATAGCAGTTAGTGGGGAAGTGGTGGTGTATTAAAATAGCACAGTTAGTGGGGAGGTGGTGGTGTATTAAAATAGCACAGTTAGTGGGGAGGTGGTGGTGTATTAAAATAGCACAGTTAGTGGGGAGGTGGTGGTATATTAAAATAGCACAGTTAGTGGGGAGGTGGTGGTGTATTAAAATAGCACAGTTAGTGGGGAGGTGGTGGTATATTAAAATAGCACAGTTAGTGGGGAGGTGGTGGTGTATTAAAATAGCACAGTTAGTGGGGAAGTGGTGGTGTATTAAAATAGCAGTTAGTGGGGAGGTGGTGGTGTATTAAAATAGCACAGTTAGTGGGGAGGTGGTGGTATATTAAAATAGCACAGTTAGTGGGGAGGTGGTGGTGTATTAAAATAGCACAGTTAGTGGGGAGGTGGTGGTGTATTAAAATAGCACAGTTAGTGGGGAGGTGGTGGTATATTAAAATAGCACAGTTAGTGGTGGTGTATTAAAATAGCACAGTTAGTGGGGAGGTGGTGGTGTATTAAAATAGCACAGTTAGTGGGGAGGTGGTGGTGTATTAAAATAGCACAGTTAGTGGGGAGGTGGTGGTGTATTAAAATAGCACAGTTAGTGGGGAGGTGGTGGTGTATTAAAATAGCACAGTTAGTGGGGAGGTGGTGGTGTATTAAAATAGCACAGTTAGTGGGGAGGTGGTGGTGTATTAAAATAGCACAGTTAGTGGGGAGGTGGTGGTGTATTAAAATAGCACAGTTAGTGGGGAGGTGGTGGTGTATTAAAATAGCACAGTTAGTGGGGAGGTGGTGGTGTATTAAAATAGCACAGCTAGTGGGGAGGTGGTGGTGTATTAAAATAGCACAGTTAGTGGGGAGGTGGTGGTGTATTAAAATAGCACAGTTAGTGGGGAGGTGGTGGTGTATTAAAATAGCACAGTTAGTGGGGAGGTGGTGGTGTATTAAAATAGCACAGCTAGTGGGGAGGTGGTGGTGTATTAAAATAGCACAGTTAGTGGGGAGGTGGTGGTGTATTAAAATAGCACAGTTAGTGGGGAGGTGGTGGTATATTAAAATAGCACAGTTAGTGGGGAGGTGGTGGTGTATTAAAATAGCACAGTTAGTGGGGAGGTGGTGGTGTATTAAAATAGCACAGCTAGTGGGGAGGTGGTGGTGTATTAAAATAGCACAGTTAGTGGGGAGGTGGTGGTGTATTAAAATAGCACAGTTAGTGGGGAGGTGGTGGTGTATTAAAATAGCACAGTTAGTGGGGAGGTGGTGGTGTATTAAAATAGCACAGTTAGTGGGGAGGTGGTGGTGTATTAAAATAGCACAGTTAGTGGGGAGGTGGTGGTGTATTAAAATAGCACAGTTAGTGGGGAGGTGGTGGGGCACAGTTAGTGGTGGTATATATTAAAATAGCACAGTTAGTGGGGAGGTGGTGGTGTATTAAAATAGCACAGTTAGTGGGGAGGTGGTGGTGTATTAAAATAGCACAGTTAGTGGGGAGGTGGTGGTGTATTAAAATAGCACAGTTAGTGGGGAGGTGGTGGTGTATTAAAATAGCACAGTTAGTGGGGAGGTGGTGGTGTATTAAAATAGCACAGTTAGTGGGGGAGGTGGTGGTGTATTAAAATAGCACAGTTAGTGGGGAGGTGGTGGTGTATTAAAATAGCACAGTTAGTGGGGAGGTGGTGGTGTATTAAAATAGCACAGTTAGTGGGGAGGTGGTGGTGTATTAAAATAGCACAGTTAGTGGGGAGGTGGTGGTGTATTAAAATAGCACAGTTAGTGGGGAGGTGGTGGTGTATTAAAATAGCACAGTTAGTGGGGAGGTGGTGGTGTATTAAAATAGCACAGTTAGTGGGGAGGTGGTGGTATATTAAAATAGCACAGTTAGTGGGGAGGTGGTGGTGTATTAAAATAGCACAGTTAGTGGGGAGTATGGTGGTGTATTAAAATAGCACAGTTAGTGGGGAGGTGGTGGTATATTAAAATAGCACAGTTAGTGGGGAGTGGGGGAGTTAGTGGGGAGGTGGGTGTATTAAAATAGCACAGTTAGTGGGGAAACTGGGGGTGGTGGTGTATTAAAATAGCACAGTTAGTGGGAGGTGGTGGTGTATTAAAATAGCACAGTTAGTGGGGAGGTGGTGGTTATTAAAATAACACAGTTAGTGGGGAGGTGGTGGTTATTAAAATAGCACATTAGTGGGCAGGTGGTGGAGTATTAAAATAGCACTTAGTGGGGAGGTGGTGGTGTATTAAAATAGCACAGTTAGTGGGGAAGGTGGTGTTTTGCACAGCTAAGCAGGTGGTGGTGTATAAAATAGCACAGTTAGTGGGGAGGTGGTGGTATTAAAATAACAGTTAGTGGGGAGGTGGTGTGTATTAAAGTAGCATTTGGGCTGGTGGTGGGTATTAAATAGGCAGTGGGGAGGTGGGGAGGTGGTGGTGTGTATTAAAATAGCACAGTAGTGGGGAGTGCTGAAGTATTAAAATTACAGTTAGTGGGGAGTGGATGCACATTCGTGTATTAAATTAGCACAGTTGGGGAGGTGGCTGGTATTAAAATAGCAGCTAGTGGTGAGGTGGAATCATATTAAAATAGCACAGTTAGTGGGGAGGTGGTACCATCCAGTTAGTGGGGAGGTGGTGGTGTCATTAAAATAGCACAGTTAGTACCATGCTGCCTGGACATTAAAATACCCTAGTCATTTGGTACCTTGGTGTATTAAAATAGCACAAGTCAGGTGGTTCGTACCCTAGGTGGTTTCGTACCATTGTGAAAAGTCATTTCGTAGCACAGTTAGTGGTGGTTTTGTAAAATAGCACATTTCATTCCAGTATATAGAAAACGAATTGATTATAGCACAGTTAGTGGGGAGGTGGTGGTGTTTTAAAATAGCACATTTTGACAGTTTGAAAACTAGAACACGTGGGGAGGTTGTGCAGCATATCGTTATTAAAATACCCATAATACCTGAGGTGGTGTTATTTCCATTTTACCTGACAAGAGTCGGGGAGGTGGTGGTTTATTAAAATGCCAACTTCGATTTTGTGTGTGGGGAAATGGCTCCAGATAATTAGTCAAAAGGTGGTGGTATATTAAAATAACAGTTATAATGGACCAACAAAATAGTTAGTGGGGAGGTGGTGGTGTATTAAAATAGCACAGTTAACTTGCTTATTTGCATAGTTATTTGTATTAAATAATAAACAATGGTGGTGTATTAAAATAGCACACTGCCATTATTAAAATAGCACACTAAATAGCACTTAGGTGATTGCTAAATTAGCCAATTGCTGGTGTATTATACACAAGTGGGGAGGTGGCAATAATTAAAATAGCACAGTTAGTGGGGAGGTGGTGGTGTATAAAATATCACCTTAAATTAAGCACAGTTAGTGGGGAGGTTTGTAATTTAATGTTATTTTGTAAAATAGCACAGTTAGTGGGGAGGTGGTGGTGTATTAAAATAGCACAGTTACCATGGTACAATATGACTTTCAGTTATGGTATTAAAATAGCACCAAGGTACGAAATGACTAGGTGGTACGTATTAAAATAGACAGTTAGTGGGCAATGGTACGAGAAATGACCATGGTCCGAAATGACCAAGTGGGGAGGTGGGCTTTTTACAATGTTACGAAATGACCAAGGTACGAAATGACCAGGGTATTAAAATAGCACAATTAGGGGGAGGTGGTGGTGTATTAAAATGCACAGTTATGGTGGTGGTGAAGTGACTAGCAAGTTAGTGAGGTGCAGCCAATGGATCTGTCCGTGAACGGAGATTTTAAAAATAGCCAGTTGAAGGAGGTGGTTTAATTAAAATAGCACAGTCAGTGGTATGCTGTGGTGTAGCTAAGAACTAGAAAGAAAAGAATGGTGTATTAAAAGGTGTTGAGGTGGTGGTGTATTAAAATAGCACAGTTAGTGGGGAGGTGGTGGTGTATTAAAATAGCACAGTTAGTGGGGGGTGGTGGTGTTGTCGAAATACAAAGACAATTAGTGGGGAGGGGGTGGCTTTTGGCAGGATTACTAGGCCAAAGTGAGTAATTGTGCAATTTACAAAGACTGAACAGGTGTTTGCTTATGACTGGGTTCATTGGTAAATGACTAGCACATAAAACTGATTAAAATAGCACATAGTGGGGAGGTGGTGGTGTTTTAAAATAGACAGTTAAAAAATCACCAACGACATAATACTGCGTGGAGAAAGTATTGCGATCTTTAGTTCATCGCAGTTTTCACAGTACTTTGTTGTTCGCAGAACTTTCTGTATTTACAGTATTAAAATAGCAGTTAGTGGGGAGGTGGTGGTGTATTAAAATAGCACAGTTAGTGGGGAGGTGGTGGTGTATTAAAATAGCACAGTTAGTGGGGAGGTGGTGGTATATATTAAAATACCACAGCTAGTGGGGAGGTGGTGGTGTATTAAAATAGCACAGTTAGTGGGGAGGTGGTGGTATATATTAAAATAGCACAGTTAGTGGGGAGGTGGTGGTGTATTAAAATAGCACAGTTAGTGGGGAGGTGGTGGTGTATTAAAATAGCACAGTTAGTGGGGAGGTGGTGGTGTATTAAAATAGCACAGTTAGTGGGGAGGTGGTGGTGTATTAAAATAGCACAGTTAGTGGGGAGGTGGTGGTGTATTAAAATAGCACAGTTAGTGGGGAGGTGGTGGTGTATTAAAATAGCACAGTTAGTGGGGAGGTGGTGGTGTATTAAAATAGCACAGTTAGTGGGGAGGTGGTGGTGTATTAAAATAGCACAGTTAGTGGGGAGGTGGTGGTGTATTAAAATAGCAGTTAGTGGGGAGGTGGTGGTGTATTAAAATAGCACAGTTAGTGGGGAGGTGGTGGTATATTAAAATAGCACAGTTAGTGGGGAGGTGGTGGTGTATTAAAATAGCAGTTAGTGGGGAGGTGGTGGTGTATTAAAATAGCACAGTTAGTGGGGAAGTGGTGGTGTATTAAAATAGCACAGTTAGTGGGGAGGTGGTGGTGTATTAAAATAGCACAGTTAGTGGGGAGGTGGTGGTGTATTAAAATAGCACAGTTAGTGGGGAGGTGGTGGTGTATTAAAATAGCACAGTTAGTGGGGAGGTGGTGGTGTATTAAAATAGCACAGTTAGTGGGGAGGTGGTGGTGTATTAAAATAGCACAGTTAGTGGGGAGGTGGTGGTATATTAAAATAGCACAGTTAGTGGGGAGGTGGTGGTGTATTAAAATAGCACAGTTAGTGGGGAGGTGGTGGTGTATTAAAATAGCACAGTTAGTGGGGAGGTGGTGGTATATTAAAATAGCACAGTTAGTGGGGAGGTGGTGGTGTATTAAAATAGCACAGTTAGTGGGGAAGTGGTGGTGTATTAAAATAGCACAGTTAGTGGGGAGGTGGTGGTGTATTAAAATAGCACAGTTAGTGGGGAGGTGGTGGTGTATTAAAATAGCACAGTTAGTGGGGAGGTGGTGGTGTATTAAAATAGCACAGTTAGTGGGGAGGTGGTGGTGTATTAAAATAGCACAGTTAGTGGGGAGGTGGTGGTGTATTAAAATAGCACAGTTAGTGGGGAGGTGGTGGTGTATTAAAATAGCACAGTTAGTGGGGAGGTGGTGGTGTATTAAAATAGCACAGTTAGTGGGGAGGTGGTGGTGTATTAAAATAGCACAGTTAGTGGGGAGGTGGTGGTGTATTAAAATAGCACAGTTAGTGGGGAGGTGGTGGTATATATTAAAATAGGACAGTTAGTGGGGAGGTGGTGGTATATATTAAAATAGCACAGTTAGTGGGGAGGTGGTGGTGTATTAAAATAGCACAGTTAGTGGGGAGGTGGTGGTGTATTAAAATAGCACAGTTAGTGGGGAGGTGGTGGTGTATTAAAATAGCACAGTTAGTGGGGAGGTGGTGGTGTATTAAAATAGCACAGTTAGTAGTGGTGGCACAGTTAGTGGTGGTGGTGTATTAAAATAGCACAGTTAGTGGGGAGGTGGTGGTGTATTAAAATAGCACAGTTAGTGGGGAGGTGGTGGTGTATTAAAATAGCACAGTTAGTGGGGAGGTGGTGGTGTATTAAAATAGCACAGTTAGTGGGGAGGTGGTGGTGTATTAAAATAGCACAGTTAGTGGGGAGGTGGTGGTGTATTAAAATAGCACAGTTAGTGGGGAGGTGGTGGTGTATTAAAATAGCACAGTTAGTGGGGAGGTGGTGGTGTATTAAAATAGCACAGTTAGTGGGGAGGTGGTGGTGTATTAAAATAGCACAGTTAGTGGGGAGGTGGTGGTGGTATATTAAAATAGCACAGTTAGTGGGGAGGTGGTGGTGTATTAAAATAGCACAGTTAGTGGGGAGGTGGTGGGGAGTTAGTGGTGGTGGTGTATTAAAATAGCACAGTTAGTGGGGAGGTGGTGGTGTATTAAAATAGCACAGTTAGTGGGGAGGTGGTGGTGGTATTAAAATAGCACAGTTAGTGGGGAGGTGGTGGTGTATTAAAATAGCACAGTTAGTGGGGAAGTGGTGGTGTATTAAAATAGCACAGTTAGTGGGGAGGTGGTGGTGTATTAAAATAGCACAGTTAGTGGGGAGGTGGTGGTGTATTAAAATAGCACAGTTAGTGGGGAGGTGGTGGTGTATTAAAATAGCACAGTTAGTGGGGAGGTGGTGGTGTATTAAAATAGCACAGTTAGTGGGGAGGTGGTGGTGTATTAAAATAGCACAGTTAGTGGGGAGGTGGTGGTATATATTAAAATAGGACAGTTAGTGGGGAGGTGGTGGTATATATTAAAATAGCACAGTTAGTGGGGAGGTGGTGGTGTATTAAAATAGCACAGTTAGTGGGGAGGTGGTGGTGTATTAAAATAGCACAGTTAGTGGGGAGGTGGTGGTGTATTAAAATAGCACAGTTAGTGGGGAGGTGGTGGTGTATTAAAATAACAGTTAGTGGGGAGGTGGTGGTATATATTAAAATAGGACAGTTAGTGGGGAGGTGGTGGTATATATTAAAATAGCACAGTTAGAGGGGAGGTGGTGGTGTATTAAAATAGCACAGTTAGTGGGGAGGTGGTGGTGGTGTATTAAAATAGCACAGTTAGTGGGGAGGTGGTGGTGTATTAAAATAGCACAGTTAGTGGGGAGGTGGTGGTGTATTAAAATAGCACAGTTAGTGGGGAGGTGGTGGTGTATTAAAATAGCACAGTTAGTGGGGGAGGTGGTGGAGGTGGTGGTATATTAAAATAGCACAGTTAGTGGGGAGGTGGTGGTGTATTAAAATAGCACAGTTAGTGGGGAGGTGGTGGTGTATTAAAATAGCACAGTTAGTGGGGAGGTGGTGGTGTATTAAAATAGCACAGTTAGTGGGGAGGTGGTGGTGTATTAAAATAGCACAGTTAGTGGGGAGGTGGTGGTATATATTAAAATAGCACAGCTAGTGGGGAGGTGGTGGTGTATTAAAATAGCACAGCTAGTGGGGAGGTGGTGGTATATTAAAATAGCACAGTTAGTGGGGAGGTGGTGGTGTATTAAAATAGCACAGCTAGTGGGGAGGTGGTGGTGTATTAAAATAGCACAGCTAGTGGGGAGGTGGTGGTGTATTAAAATAGCACAGCTAGTGGGGAGGTGGTGGTGTATTAAAATAGCACAGTTAGTGGGGAGGTGGTGGTGTATTAAAATAGCACAGCTAGTGGGGAGGTGGTGGTATATATTAAAATAGCACAGTTAGTGGGGAGGTGGTGGTGTATTAAAATAGCACAGCTAGTGGGGAGGTGGTGGTATATTAAAATAGCACAGTTAGTGGGGAGGTGGTGGTATATTAAAATAGCTCAGTAATGAACAAAATTCCCATTAATAATGTTAACAATACTCTTTTTGTTTTTACCATTTTCTTAGCTGTTTCAAATTTCATCTTGGCCATTTTGACTGGCATTTTCTGGATCATTTTGACCTAGAGTTGCTGTCTTGTTTCTGTTTACAGTTACAGTTAACCAACTGCTTAATGCATGCTTGGTAATTCCAAGTGGTTCTTGAAACATATAGCACTATTACATACAGAGGTATATTTGCAAACAATGTTTGTCATTTTGTGTAGGTAATGAATGATTACCTATCACTGTGACAGTGCAGAACAGCAACATATTACAATGCATACTACAGAGTAAAATTAAGTTTGGCCTGTCATACAAGTTAATGAAAATAGACAACCTTTCAACATGTAATATTTAATTTTAAAAATGGTGTAATTGAATGTTGAAAATGTGTGAGCAAACTATCAGGAATAACTGAATGTCAGTGGGATGGTCTAAATAAAGGATAACTACATGACAATTCTATACATGTACAAGCTGATAACTACATGACAATTCTATACATGTACAAGCTGATAACTACATGACAATTCTATACATGTACAAGCTGATAACTACATGACAATTCTATACATGTACAAGCTGATAACTACATGACAATTCTATACATGTACAAGCTGATAACTACATGACAATTCTATACATGTACACGCTGATAACTGCATGACAATTCTATACATGTACAAGCTGATAACTGCATGACATTTATATACATGTACAAGCTGATACCTGCATGACAATTCTATACATGTACAAGCTGATACCTGCATGACAATTCTATACATGTACAAGCTGATACCTGCATGACATTTATATACATGTACAAGCTGATACCTGCATGACAATTCTATACATGTACAAGCTGATACCTGCATGACATTTTTTACACATACAAGCTAATATCTACATGACAATTCTATACATGTACAAGCTGATACCTGCATGAGATTTTTTACACGTACAAGCTGATATCTACATGACAATTCTATACATGTACAAGCTGATAACTGCATGACAATTCTATACATGTACAAGCTGATGCCTGCATGACAATTCTATACATGTACAAGCTGATGCCTGCATGACAATTCTATACATGTACAAGCTGATGCCTGCATGACAATTCTATACATGTACAAGCTGATGCCTGCATGACAATTCTATACATGTACAAGCTGATAACTGCATGACAATTCTATACATGTACACGCTGATACCTGCATGACAATTCTATACATGTACACGCTGATACCTGCATGACAATTCTATACATGTACACGCTGATACCTGCATGACAATTCTATACATGTACAAGCTGATACCTGCATGACAATTCTATACATGTACAAGCTGATATCTGCATGACATTTATATACATGTACAAGCTGATACCTGCATGACAATTATATACATGTACAAGCTGATACCTGCATGACAATTCTATACATGTACAAGCTGATACCTGCATGACAATTCTATACATGTACAAGCTGATATCTGCATGACAATTATATACATTTATATACATGTACAAGCTGATACCTGCATGACAATTCTATACATGTACAAGCTGATAACTGCATGACAATTCTATACATGTACAAGCTGATATCTGCATGACATTTATATACATGTACAAGCTGATACCTGCATGACAATTATATACATGTACAAGCTGATATCTGCATGACAATTCTATACATGTACAAGCTGATACCTGCATGACAATTCTATACATGTACAAGCTGATACCTGCATGACAATTCTATACATGTACAAGCTGATACCTGCATGACAATTCTATACATGTACAAGCTGATACCCGCATGACAATTCTATACATGTACAAGCTGATACCCGCATGACAATTCTATACATGTACAAGCTGATACCCGCATGACAATTCTATACATGTACAAGCTGATACCTGCATGACAATTCTATACATGTACAAGCTGATACCTGCATGACATTTATATACATGTACAAGCTGATACCTGCATGACAATTCTATACATGTACAAGCTGATACCTGCATGACAATTCTATACATGTACAAGCTGATACCTGCATGACAATTCTATACATGTACAAGCTGATACCTGCATGACAATTCTATACATGTACAAGCTGATACCTGCATGACAATTCTATACATGTACAAGCTGATACCTGCATGACAATTCTATACATGTACAAGCTGATACCTGCATGACAATTCTATACATGTACAAGCTGATACCTGCATGACATTTCTATACATGTACAAGCTGATAACTGCATGACAATTCTATACATGTACAAGCTGATACGTGCATGACAATTCTATACATGTACAAGCTGATACCTGCATGACAATTCTATACATGTACAAGCTGATAACTGCATGACAATTCTATACATGTACAAGCTGATATCTGCATGACAATTATATACATGTACAAGCTGATATCTGCATGACATTTATATACATGTACAAGCTGATACCTGCATGACAATTCTATACATGTACAAGCTGATACCTGCATGACATTTATATACATGTACAAGCTGATAACTGCATGACATTTCTATACATGTACAAGCTGATACCTGCATGACAATTCTATACATGTACAAGCTGATATCTGCATGACAATTCTATACATGTACAAGCTGATACCTGCATGACAATTCTATACATGTACAAGCTGATACCTGCATGACAATTCTATACATGTACAAGCTGATATCTGTATGACAATTCTATACATGTACAAGCTGATACCTGCATGACAATTCTATAGCCTTGTTCGATAACGTGAGTTAAGTCCCCTACCAACGTAATCTCCTATAAAAAAGAATATTCATTGGAACTTCCGGTGATTAAGTCGCCAAAATGTTTAATGGCTGACAAAGCGTTTACTCAAGCGTTCAACTCTGATGTAGCCAATGTTCGAGAACTAAAGACTTTTTTGAGAGATCGCGGTGAACAGGTCAGCGGGAATAAGCCAGAACTGGTTAGACGGGCGAAAGAGTGCTTGATTTAGGACTAAAACCATTAAAAGTAATCCAACAGACGGACAAAGAGAATGCAGGCCACCGGGAAGTAACGAAGTTTAAAATCCCGTTAGGTGAAATTTTACCAGATCCTTCTCGATTACCAAATTGGTTAGATTCCCTAAACGACGTACCAAACTTCACAGACAAAGATCTTTATAACTACCTTGTTTTAAATTGCCAAAGGACTTTTGATCATGATTACTTAAAAGCAAACAGAGCTTTGAAAGCCAAAGTTTTCTACGAAGATCGCCATGTTCATAGTGTGAAATACCACAAGATATCTGAAAAATGTAGCCATTGTTTTGTAAAATGTAAAGTAATCCCATCATATCCAACCAAGAATGAAAAGGAAAAACCCGACTATGATGTGTGGCTGTCCCTGTCAAAAATATCTGGACATGTTCACTCAGCAGGATGCAGTTGCAGTGCAGGGTAAGAATAATTTCTGTATATAAATAACAACAACAACACAAGATACAATAATATTAGCTGCATATATTTTGATGTGCATGATTTATTTCAGTCATCACCATCAGGCCTACACATAATAATAATAATATAATAGAATACTTGTCATTTCGTACCATATTTTATGGTCATTTCGTACCACCGGTCTTTGGTAATTTTGTACCATAGTAAATTTTTACCATATTATTTGGTCGTTTCATATCATATAAAAAATATGTTGAATTTTGTGACTATGTCATAACAATTGTGGTCATGAATTATTTAAAATTATTTGTTTTTGTAACTAATTTGAAATGTTACATTGGGTATGAAATGACTATGGTACGAATTGAACACAAAACAACAAAAACATTCACAGTGGCATCGAATCTACAATGTAATTTTTAAATATATAAAATATATATATATATATGTACATCGTACTTTTCAGTTCCTTTGGTGAGGCAGTCATTTTTGTAGTTACATTAATACAAACAATCTTCATCAGTAAGTCATCTAAGTTACTATCTTACAATGGAGTCTGATATATTACAATATTTGGCCCAGAATTGGAGCAATTTAGTTTTTATGCAAATTGTTGGGTAGCCATCAGTGACATGTATATATACAAAATTATACATGTATATATTTGGTTACTAGTCATTTTGTACCATATTTTATGGTCATTTCGTACCATAGTCATTTCGTACTTTGGTCATTTCATACCATAGTTATTTCATATCTTATATTTACCATTTCGTACCTAACATGACCGATACGAAATAACCAATTCGCTATGGTACGAAATGACCAATTCATTGTGGTACAAATTGACGAAATGGTAAAATTGGGTACAAAAGGACTATGGTACAAATTGACTGGATACCATATATTTATATATGCATTAGCCCTTATGTAAAATTAATTAATTTTTCATTTCAGTGAATGCGAATCATGTAATCACATTGCAGCCCTGCTGTATGCACTTGTGGACATTTCTAGGAGTCAAATAGATGGACTGCATGCATCTACATCCATGAAATGCAAGTGGAACGAGCCCAGAAAAAGAAGACTACGTCCAAATAGGGTTGAGGATATTGTTTTCAAAAAACATAAATTTTCTGATGTAGCAGGTGAAGGGAATGCTAGAAACATTCAGTTACACACAAGTGGGAGTACATGTACATCAGCCACAAATGTTACACCAGTAAATCTTGAACATTTCAGCAGGAAATTACAATCATGTAATAAACATGCAGCATGGCTTTATGGGAATGCATTTTCCATACCAGTGATTGAACCAAAAATTCCTCCGCTTCACAGTATCGATTTTCTGTACAAGAACTCAATTAATTTCGCCTCTGAACAATGTCAGGCTACCTTTAGCCAATATTTTCATAACTTGAAAATTTCTGAAAGTGACTGTGCCTCAATTGAACAGCAGACACAACAGCAGGCAAAATCTTCAAAGTGGCAGCAGGCTAGAGTTGGTAGGATTACCACATCTAATTTTGGATTGGTATGTAAAACCAAACAAACCACCTCCCCAGAAAACCTAATTGGCACACTATTTGGATACAATGGGGATGTAAACACAGCTAGTGTTCGGTGGGGACAGTCCCATGAGGCTGTGGCTCTCAGAGTTTACACCAAGAAAATGAACCGGAAACATTGTGATTTAGAAGTAACTAAATGTGGCCTGCATGTAAATCCAAAATACCCACATCTCGGAAGTAGCCCAGATGGACTAGTTTCATGCTCCTGCCATGATAAGGGCCTGGTTGAAATAAAATGTCCATTTAAATACCGCTTTAAGACACCCGCAGAAGCTAGCATGGAAAAAGACTTTTACTGCCATTTTGTCAATGGTAAAATAACATTAAAAGAAAATCATTCATACCATTATCAAATTCAGGGACAGATGGCAGTGTGCCAAAGAAACTTTTGTGACTTTTTTGTGTGGACACTGAGAGGAGATTTTCTGCAAAGAATTTATTTTGACATTAAATTTTGGGAAAACTGTTTGAACAAAATTAACAGTTTTTATTTGAAAGCAGTAATTCCAGAATTGTTCTCAGAACGTGTTAAACGTGGTTTGAAGTTGTATTAAGCAATATTTAACTTGTTTTGTTACTCACTTTACTGATTTAGATTATCACACATTACAGATTTATACGATTTGTTACAATATATCACAGGATTTAGAATAAATGTTTTGACAGATTTTTTTGTATGAACAAACAATATATGACATTATGTCCACACATCTTACTAATAAACTTGGTCCACAGCTGGTTCATCAAAGGTGGTGGTATGTGCTGTCCTGTCTGTGGGAAAGTGCATATAAAAGACCCCTTGCTGCTTATCGGAAAGAGTAGCATATGTGGCGGCAGCAGGTTTCCTCTGAAGAAATATGTCGGAACGACCATACATGTATGTTTGACGTCCAATAGTCACGACTGGCGGACTGCTACGAAGTGGTCGTGTTTTGCTAATTATCATTTACAATTGGAGGCTGTAAATTGGAAAGACAAGCACATATCTTCCAAATTTTGGAAACTTGTTCCGATAACGTAATTGGTATGTTCCCTTGCAAAATCCTACAATTTTTTACTCTTTCCATAGCTCGTTCTACATGTATTCTTAGATTTGCAATTCTTCGAGTTTCCTCCACTTGTCGCCTGGTAAATCGTGTGTATTTTAAAGGAGGAATGATAAGCCTTATTCCTCTTGGTGTTGTTAAATCAGATATAAGAAAGCCCTTATCAGCCATAATAGAATCGCCCCTCTCACACAAGTCCAAAATTCCACATCGTTTTGTTAACTGTTTGTCACTTATACCTCCTGACCACAGACAGGACACAAATGTAATTATCCCACGTGGATTTATTCCCAACAATGCTTTGTATGTCATGTGGGATTTGTAAGAGGAATACATTAATGTTTTATTTGTTAGTGATTGGGGAGTTTGTGTGAAAAGTTCGGTGCAGTCAATTATCACTCTACAGTTGGGATATTTGGATTTAAACTGCTTTGGCATTGTTTCCAAATTCACCTGTCGAGTAGGCCAAACGAGCAGAAATGAAAGTTTTATGTGCAGGTAGTTAACCCATCTCGATATAATTACACTGCATGTCCCTTTAGAAATTTTAAACCTGTCTGCTAGGTCTTCAATGAGCAATCCCAGTCGAAGACGCATCAATACCATAAAAAACTCATCAATGAGTCGACGATTACGAGGTCTTCCACCCTTTCTTTCATCATGAACATCATACATATGCATTTCATTAAACAACAATGCAAATGTTGCACCATTGGGAACCCCAGTGTAAAACATGACTTTGTTATCCCTGTTACCGATGTCTTCAATCGTTATGTCAGGTTTCATTGTTTGGAGAGCTATGTGATTGACTGTGTTCAAAATGTGTGGTATTGGTTGCAACGGTTCACTGAGTATATGTACAAAATCTGTTTGGGTGCCAATATCTTCATAAGAAATACATGTTTGTGAAGAACAATTTGTAACTAAAATAGCATCCGTTTGTTCATTTTTGTTTACAAAATGAGTAACATCATCTGATTGCACTGGTCCAAAATAATCATGAAATCTGACTGAAGTGTTAAGCGCACTGTCATCTGTAATACAGGTCCTGGTTCATGGTTGTCTTGCAGGTCGTTGATATTGTCCGGATTTGTAGGGTCTGCTTCTTGCACAGCATTTAGATGAATGTCTGTGTTCTCATCTGTTGTAGACTAAAAAAAAAAATTGGTTTAGTGTTAGTACTGTTTGTTAAGATGTGTGTGTTCTGTGTAATTTATGTAATATTTGACAACAGGCACAAAGGAAGGACATGGCTGAAGAAGAATTTTGTTAAATTAGTATTGCCAGCACACATTTGGTGTGTGATATCTGAACTGTGTGATTGTACTTTACATTCTATTTATACATTCTTTATAAATACATGTAAGAAAACCAAAGATCTACAATTGAGGGAATCGTATTTCTCCAGTCAAAATTTTAACTGATGGTACCATCATGTATTCAAAACATTCATGAGTGGTCAATGCAAATTGATTATTACTGTTAATCATAATAAAATTCTAACTGATTCCTAATATGCATGCACATAGCAATTTATAACCAAATCATGTATGTTGTGTTTACACACTCCAGAAAGAAAATAACAACACTGCATATATAATGTTGAACTGTATTGGAAATGCCAGATTTGAAAAGTTGAAGTGAAAACTGCCATGACTGAAAATTTCTACATTAAAAATTTATGAGTATTTCAGTACCGGTACTTGTAAAATAGGATTGTTTTCTATATGTATATATTTTTTAACATTTAATGAACACTGTATAATCACATCATTATTTAATGGAATAATGACGCCTTGATTTGAACTGGGTTTTTTAAATGTAAAATTCCAATAACTACATTGTATTTTTATTAGTGGGTGAAAATGTTTTAGACTATTATCACTATAAATTGATGAATATTACAAAACTAATTAAAATATAAATAATCAATCAGCTAAAACACTCATTTCTATTTTCGAAAAAGATTACAGCTTAAAACTAACATTACAAAAAATTATATATTTTATACTTTTCCAGGAATAAATTTTGCACTGAAATCTCTTCCTTGTAAATGCAGACACACCTGGTTGTTTTTGTTTTTTGTTCTTGTGTGACATTAATTTAACGAACGACCGTATTAAAATATAATATACTTACTGTCAATGTTCTGAAAGTTTTTCCCTCAAATATACTAGGAATATTGTTGATCTTCGTTTTCCTTCAGCCCGGAAAATGAACAGAACAAAGCCGATCATTGTTACTGTTGGAATAGTTCCCATACACTAATTTAATTCGCCGAAGCCATGATCGCTTAAGTATGACATTGGCCGGAAATCTGTGCAATTGAATGGTCAGGCCATTATCTTCCCTGTATAATTCGAGCAAACACAGCAATAATGTCGTTGTTTTTCTGTGGATTTCAACATATTTCGAACCTTTCAGCATTCCAAGCGTCAGATGTTAATCGCCAATAATTTTTTAAACTTTTTTTATTGAAGAGTTCTTACAAGGGAGGTCAATTTTCAGGGGAAATAACTCACGTTATCGAACAAGGCTATACATGTACAAGCTGAAACCTGCATGACAATTCTATACATGTACAAGCTGATACCTGCATGACAATTCTATACATGTACAAGCTGATATCTGCATGACATTTCTATACATGTACAAGCTGATAACTGCATGACAATTCTATACATGTACAAGCTGATATCTGCATGACAATTATATACATGTACAAGCTGATATCTGCATGACAATTATATACATGTACAAGCTGATATTTGCATGATTGTCAATGTAATGAACACAGCCAGTTTGTCCAGAAAGAACAAATAGTTTATAGAATCCTGTAAAAGCATCCTTTGATCAGTTTGTTTACTTGCTACTCTATAATGTAAAGCAATGTCTTATTGGAAAGTTCACATTCAGCATATGTGTTAAAAAAACCACAATCTCATATTTAATCAAACTTGCATATTCAAAACATCTGCATCTTATTTGAAATTAATCATTTTTACAAAATACTTTTTGTATATTTGTCATAATGTTTATAAAGAATGTTGAACGCCCAATAGGTATTCACTTAAGTTAAAGCTGAGCATGTATGAGCTGTTGTAATTAATACTTATGTTCAAGAAAGGTCATTTCCTAATCAAATTCTAATATCATTTGCATATAATCCAAAATATAGTCTCTAAAATGATATTTGTCTAGTGTATGCAAGCATAGTTAGTATTGTATGCCACTGAATCTCGAACCCTAGCCATCATGTTTATTATATTTAGTTCTTCAGAAAAGGACCCTTTTTTAATGGAATTTGTTCCTAATGATGTAAATGTTTGGCCAAAACCTAAAGTTCCTATTGCTGAAGGCTGAACATTGAATCAGCTTCCTCAGATACATGGGCAATATGTTAATGCATAATTTGTCGGCTGTCCTGCCTTTTAAATTGGTTAGAAATGAAATTTTCAGGAAAGGACAAATCTATTCTGTTTTTTTACGGAAAGTCATCCAGTTTATTCAAATTAACATAACACCAAACATATTTGTAAAATGTAAATGAGACTGTGAAACCTATGAAATTTCTCACACATATATATGCTCATATATTCAAAACCCTAACAGCGAGTGCCCTCAAAGTGTTTTTAATGAAGGTTCTTGTACTTATGTTTATGTAAGAAATACAAAGAAGCAACACTAAACTTCATTTGTCTATATATTATAGACTGTTTAGGAATAACTGTCAGTTTGCAACCTTTCCCGTGATATTGCCCATAAACACAACTGGTGAATTGAGACATCATATCAGGTCAGGTCAGGTCATAGGGTTTTATGTGCACATTCAGAACAAGCTGTTGTAGCACACGCCTGTCATGGGAACAAGAGCTGGCTTTGGCCGGCTCCTCCGTCCATGACAGGAAAGGTGGAGGGGGGGGGGGGGAGGAGGGACCGTCTGCACTGGCAGGTGCAAGGGAGCACCAGCAGCAGGTGGGGGGGGGGGGGGGGGGGGTGGTGCTATGGAATTTTGAATGGAGCAATTATATGCCAAAGAGAAAAGGTGCGCAATTTTGATTGAGGCAATTTGGCACAATTTTGAAAGGTCGGACAAAAAGTAATTGGCAGAACTGGTATAGGTTTTGACATTAGTGAATTGAGAGTAGCTCGTTAATTAGACCTCTAAGATGCTGTGGTGTCTCCCTAGGTTGCCCATAGGGCCCTTTAGAAAGGGCCTGACCTCTTCTGGTCGTGGCATGATAACCCAGGGGAGACTCGTGCAATTGTGTTGACACCGATAGGCAAGGCTTGTTGTCCAGGTGTTGTTCTTGGGGTGATCCACAGCGTCCTCCTCGTCAATGTCACCAAGTAGACATCACATCACATAACTTAATTGGCTACACTTGGCTCCGTGGTAGAGTGGATAAGCTGCTGGACAATCAAGCTAACAACAGTGGTTCAAATCCCGTCAAAGCTGGCTCACACATTCATTCATCTTTCTCATCTATCACCCTCTGCCTATCATTCTCATTATCTTAATATAAAAAACTTTCCAATTTCTCCCATGATTTCAGTCTGTTTTGACCCTTTCTGTCAGTTTCCTCCGACTCTGTCTTCTGAGCTGTCCACACCATCGCCTACCTGTCTCAACTTCCTCCACAGGTGCAGTCTCTGTGTATTTCCCTGCATCCACCTGACATCCTCGTCCTCTGCCGCTAATAAAGCTGGTCTGACCCACAGCACTAACGACCGCCGGTAGTAGGTGGTTACAAGTGCCTCTTAACAATGCCAGAAGTAATTACTGAACACTCCCCGAAGTGGTCAGACTAAGCCCACAGTTAAAAGCTGATGGGGAATGGCAGGTGTGTGGCACAGATAGCCACAAGAGACAAGCACCTGTCACTGTTGGAGAGACAAGGACTGAGATGTGGAGGTGGACAGCGAAAGAAGTTGAAAGATAGGAGTTGCCAAATCGGGAAGAAATGAGATGGAATTCAAAGGAGAGAAAGGAAAGGGGGCAGTGGGATAAAAAGAAAAAGAAAAACAAAAGTATGATAACATATTAATGTAACAAATATTTCAACATCCCCTACTTTTTGTGAGTAGTATATTATTTCATAACTTGGAAAGTCAACTTATGAAGGGGTGAGAAAATTGCACAAAAAACATTACCATTTTGAGGAAGATATTTCTGGAACTGTTAGTGAGCATAAAAGTTTAGTGAATTTAGCAAGGCTGTATAAGACAGTGATATTTCATGACGTTAAGTTTAAAGAGACATACATCAGATTGTTTAAAAAATTTTTTTATGCAAATCCTTTTGTTGGTGATTACCCGTAACTGTTATAATTGTTAATGTTGGTGATTGAACACAAATCAATGGCTACAGGCTAGTGATTAAACCAAAATGATTGCAAACAACAACAGTTAGTTAGCATGCACATTACTACAAGTTTCTACTAAATGCAAGTTGTTTGTAAGTTGCATAATGTCAATATTGATTAACAGTATTATTTAAATATCCAACAACTTTAGCTAAAAAAATAATAATGACTGATATGGCGACTTTGCTACAGTTTTGTCTCTAATATATGTCACGTTTTTGGATATTGCTATATTTTAAGATAAGATAATATTTTATAATTTCCTGTAAGACATGCATGTTTACCTTTCTTAGATCTTTCTGATCTACTCTGCGTAACCAGATGAGCAGCAGTGCGTACAGAATCCAAACGGCAACAATGAAGGTGACCACCACAGGATTGTCGAAAAATGTCAGGAACAAGCCTGTAGCACCAATTGGATCGACAGTGTTGGGTGAAATGAAAATACCACCAGAAAACACAGTCAGATGACTACACCAGCAGTGTAAAGTTGTTACAGTTGTAAAGGGACTGACCTGTATGAAATAAAACCAACAAATATTAATAAAACGATCCACATTTTATTGCTAAGAAGAATAACATGGCATAAGTATCTCACATAAAAACAATTGTATTTCACCATTTTTCACACTATATTTGAAAAGAAAAAATTATACGAATATATAAATGCAGTTTTTATTAATTAACCTTCATGATTAGTTTAGAAATATTTGTAAGATATCTGGAAAGTGATAAACTATTCCCCTTCAAAAACTGCAGGCAAGTGATTAAGGGGACCTTTAGATACTAAAAACAAATACACGTAAATGAAGCTGCCAACAGCAGTGAAATGGTATCCTAGCTGTTATCTAACATTATCCAAATACGCAATTTCCAATTGAACATTCCCCAAAACCCTCAACATAATTATCTGCTATATTTGCACTGTTGATAGGAACGAGGAATGACTAATCAGCTTCCAAGTGTAGCTTTACGAATTCACCATCCTACTAAACTTTTATGCCCAGTCTGGAGAAAAACTAAGTCATGGTAAAACAAAAGTCAGATGCAGAATTAAGTAATTTGTATCAGCTATATTAAAAAAATAAAAAAAAAAAAAAAATAAAAAATAAATATATAAATATATATAGTGGCCAAAAAAGCCTTATTAGGCCACATAAAAAAATACTTGTTTACTGTCCACCTATTTCAATTTTTCCAGGTAGGGAGGGAGGTTTTTATTTTTATTTTGTATTTTGTATGTAGAATGGCAGAGTGCAGGAAGAAGACATCTACCCATGGTATTCATGGCTAGAAGGCATGCAAAAAAGGTACAGAACAACATAGACACTTTCAAGCTAGAAATTGCACAAGGAAACATTAAAATTGTTGTAAAATCTTTGATGAAATGCGGGATGTAGCCAATTGGTAAAGCACACACCTGATGTGCGATCGGTCTAGGATCGATTCCTGTCAGTAGGCCCATTGGACTATTTCTCGTTCCAGCCAGTGCACCACGACTGGCATATTGAAGGCTGTGGTATGTGCTATCCTGTCTGTTGGATGGTGCATATAAAAGATCCCTTGCTACTAATGAAAAATTGCAGCGGGTTTCTCTCTATGATTGTGTAAAAAATGACCATATGTTTGACATCCAAAAGCCGATCCTAGTGGTGTCGTTAAACCAAACAAACTTTCAAACTTGTTAAAATGAAAGTTAATGTTAATGTGCAAGCGTAAGCGGTACATCCTTTGTCCGATAGAAAACTGACATCATGATGAAGTTTGTCGGTGATTGCGCAATAACTATAATAGGCGGGAAAATGTTGTTTTGAGAGTTTTTACACTTTATTTGAAGTGTTTTTTGAAAGAAAAAAAAAATTGAAGGTAGGGGGCATTTCTCAGGTCGGGCGGGGCCGCTAAACAAGTCATTTTGTGGTCTTATAATTTTGTTTTTAAATGTGTTCCATTCTTGGGATTTGAACCGAAAGCATGTAGTGGCAAAAAAAGAAAAAGAAAAAACAAATTGTTAATAATAAGCGCAGTCCATTCATAGTTTTCCAGCTTTAGGCATGTGGTTGCCAATAACAAAAAAAGAATAATAAAATAATTTAAAATGCAAATGTCATTACCAGTAATTGGAACAGATTCAGCTGTCAAAAATTATTGCCTAGGAAAAAACATTCATGGCTACACAACCTAACATCCAAACAACCAAAAATGTGCATGTGCAACACGCAGTAGCCCTGTACACATGAGTAGGGAGTCATTTGCGATTTCAGCAGCAAAACGTTGCCACAATGCCATGGCCAGCAATGAGCCGTGATCTTTCCCCCATAGAGCATGTCTGGGACATGATCGGAAGACGTGTATGGCGATATCAACGGCCGTCGGCTACTTTAACTGAATTTGGCCAGGCAATGCATGAGGAGTGGGATAGACTTCTTGAAATCATCATTGGGAGATTGATAGCATGCAAATGTTTGACAACTCGTGGGAGTATTACCCATTATTGATCAAAAGATGTGAAGTTTCACTTTCAGGTCATCCCTATTTTGTTTCAAGGTCGTTTGCTACCATACAATCTGTTGCTAACATGAAATGTTGGTTGTCATTTCTTCCCAATTCCTTCATTATTATCATGCATCTATTCCTAGACAGTGATTCCTCTTGGTACTTCTTTAATTGACACTTATTTCCTGCATTCCACATCTTTTTTGAAGAGTATATATAAATAAGTAAATACAAATATTTAGAAATAAAAAAATGTGTGGTCCGTTTATGAGATTCGAACCTGACTTCAAATAAATATATAAATAATATTAAAAAATGCCAAAAGAATAGCTTATATGTATGGTGGGAATTGGGGGTGGGGGTAATGATTATTTGTTAAGGTTGGTATAAAATAAAGAATATATATCCAGCCAAAAATAAATTTCAGATAATGACCCAAGAGGAGTAACTCTGTGTCCAACGTAATCTAAAGTTGTAGGAGTTATTCCCCATGTTAATGCAAAATTATTTTCTTTCTCAGCAGATAAAAATGTAAGAAAGATCGAGTCCCTGTTATTTTCACTGCTGGGGAAAAATGCCTGAAAATACGTTATAATGTTGGGTTTTGAAAGCCACTAAAAAAAAATCTCAATTTTGATTCAAAATACGACTTATTTGTAAGCAGTGCTTCATTCCCAGTATACTGGGCAACCTACTAATAGAAAGATATCTTGGACAGAACAAGAATTAAATGGCTTCCAAAATGGGGGCCATGTTGTTTGTCAGACTAACCCACTCGCATTGACTTTTTTATTTGGCAGAATCAGCTGGTCATGTTCCCTTGGAAAAAATCACCATTCATCGCATTAGATTTTGAGAAAACCTCTTTAATTGTAACGGTGAAATCCAAAATGGCTATCACTTTCTTTAACCAGGGAAAAATGTCAATGTATTGTATAAGAGCTACTGTTATGGTCCATTAACAGACAGACGAGCCTCTCTCGCTACAGCTTCTACTGAAGAAGGAAGGAAATGTTTTATTTAATGACGCACTCAACACATGTTATTTCCGGTTATGTGGTGTCAGACGTATAGTTCTCGTTCCAGCTAGTGCACCACAACTGGTATGTCAAAGGCCGTGGTATGTACTATCCTGTTTGTGGGATGATGCATATAAAAGATCCCTTGCTGCTAATCGAAAAGAGTAGTCCATGAAGTGGCGACAGCAGGTTTCCTTTTTCAATATCTGTGTGGTCCTTAAACATATGTCTGACGCC
Source organism: Gigantopelta aegis (assembly GCF_016097555.1). Lineage (NCBI taxonomy): Eukaryota > Metazoa > Mollusca > Gastropoda > Neomphalida > Peltospiridae > Gigantopelta > Gigantopelta aegis. Next base: position 89,101,640 of record NC_054708.1, read on the forward strand.
ATATAACTGTAAATAAAAATGTGTTGAGTCCGTCGTTAAATAAAACATTTCTTTCTTTCAGAAATATGGTTCGCCTGTGAACAAAAGGTAATCGCAAATGCGAGTGTTTTACTTGCAGTGCAGTCCTGGGTATATAGTTTTACAAAATCTATAAGCCTGAGTTATTTTAGATTGTTATCTTCTGGAGAGTGAACAACTAACCATACAACCATCCTGTCTCCACTCTTCATGTGCCTCACTCCAGTAAGAACACTCAACAGTAAATGTCTGTATGCCAATCTGAATCTTCAGTCTGCGTGATTCATCAACTTTATCATGAAGAATCTGACCTTTCTATGGAGAAAAGGACAAAAATATTTAGTCAATGAATATACACAGGAGAATCCAAGGTCGAACACCATCGGGGCACCATAATTTCTCCAACCAAAGTATTCGGCTACCTTCCGCAGTGTCCATGATACTCTATAATTTGGATTGACAATTTAAAACCAAAGTGTATTAATTTGTTTATAATTTTGTATGAAATGAAATATACTAAGTGATGATCTGCATTACATACCGCAAAACAAAGTATTGAGTATTTAATAAAATATACTAAGTGATGATCTGCATTACATACCGCAAAACAAAGTATTGAGTATTTAATGTTACTACAAGCAAGAAGGAGGGACTATATTTTGTTTTATTTAATGAACTACAATATGCACGCGACTTACAGAGTAAACGTTACCATCCCTTTTTAAAGCATTGCAGCACCGCTAGGTACATTCATGTCTATGATATTGCCACCCACGGCAACATCTGGTGTTATAATTGCAGCACCGCTAGGTACATTCATGTCTATGATATTGCCACTCGCGGCAACATCTGGTGTTATAATTGCAGCACCGCTAGGTACATTCATGTCTATGATATTGCCACCCGCGGCAACATCTGGTGTTATAATTGCAGCACCGCTAGGTACATTCATGTCTATGATATTGCCACTCGCGGCAACATCTGGTGTTATAATTGCAGCACCGCTAGGTACATTCATGTCTATGATATTGCCACCCGCGGCAACATCTGGTGTTATAATTGCAGCACCGCTAGGTACATTCATGTGTATGATATTGCCACCCGCGGCAACATCTGGTGTTATTATTGCAGCACCGCTAGGTACATTCATGTCTACGATATTGCCACCCGCGGCAACATCTGGTGTTATAATTGCAGCACCGCTAGGTACATTCATGTGTACGATATTGCCACCTGCGGCAACATCTGGTGTTATAATTGCAGCACCGCTAGGTACATTCATGTCTACGATATTGCCACCCGTGGCAACATCTGGTGTTATATACATTCATGTCTACGATGTTGCCACCCGCGGCAACATCTGGTGTTATAATTGCAGCACCGCTAGGTACATTCATGTGTACGATGTTGCCACCCGCGGCAACATCTGGTGTTATAATTGCAACACCGCTAGATACATTCATGTCTATGATATTGCCACCCGCAGCAACATATGGTGTTATAATTGCAGCACCGCTAGGTACATTCATGTCTACGATATTGCCACCCGCGGCAACATCTGGTGTTATAATTGCAGCACCGCTAGGTATATTCATGTCTATGATATTGCCACCCGCGGCAACATCTGGTGTTATAATTGCAGCACCGCTAGGTACATTCATGTCTACGATATTGCCACCCGCGGCAACATCTGGTGTTATAATTGCAGCACCGCTAGGTACATTCATGTCTACGATATTGCCACCCGTGGCAACATCTGGTGTTATATACATTCATGTCTACGATGTTGCCACCCGCGGCAACATCTGGTGTTATAATTGCAGCACCGCTAGGTACATTCATGTCTACGATATTGCCACCCGCGGCAACATCTGGTGTTATAATTGCAGCACTGCTAGGTACATTCATGTCTACGATATTGCCACCCGCGGCAACATCTGGTGTTATAATTGCAGCACCGCTAGGTACATTCATGTCTACGATATTGCCACCCGTGGCAACATCTGGTGTTATATACATTCATGTCTACGATGTTGCCACCCGCGGCAACATCTGGTGTTATAATTGCAGCACCGCTAGGTACATTCATGTGTACGATGTTGCCACCCGCGGCAACATCTGGTGTTATAATTGCAACACCGCTAGATACATTCATGTCTATGATATTGCCACCCGCAGCAACATATGGTGTTATAATTGCAGCACCGCTAGGTACATTCATGTCTACGATATTGCCACCCGCGGCAACATCTGGTGTTATAATTGCAGCACCGCTAGGTACATTCATGTCTACGATATTGCCACCCGCGGCAACATCTGGTGTTATAATTGCAGCACCGCTAGATACATTCATGTCTACGCCACCCGCGGCAACATCTGGTGTTATAATTGCAGCACCGCTAGGTACATTCATGTCTACGATATTGCCACCCGTGGCAACATCTGGTGTTATATACATTCATGTCTACGATGTTGCCACCCGCGGCAACATCTGGTGTTATAATTGCAGCACCGCTAGGTACATTCATGTGTACGATGTTGCCACCCGCGGCAACATCTGGTGTTATAATTGCAACACCGCTAGATACATTCATGTCTATGATATTGCCACCCGCAGCAACATCTGGTGTTATAATTGCAGCACCGCTAGGTACATTCATGTCTACGATATTGCCACCCGCGGCAACATCTGGTGTTATAATTGCAGCACCGCTAGGTACATTCATGTCTACGATATTGCCACCCGCGGCAACATCTGGTGTTATAATTGCAGCACCGCTAGGTACATTCATGTCTACGATATTGCCACCCGCGGCAACATCTGGTGTTATAATTGCAGCACCGCTAGGTACATTCATGTCTACGATATTGCCACCCGCGGCAACATCTGGTGTTATACGATGTTGCCACCCGCGGCAACATCTGGTGTTATAATTGCAGCACCGCTAGGTACATTCATGTCTACGATATTGCCACCCGCGGCAACATCTGGTGTTATAATTGCAGCACCGCTAGGTACATTCATGTCTACGATATTGCCACCCGCGGCAACATCTGGTGTTATAATTGCAGCACCGCTAGGTACATTCATGTCTACGATATTGCCACCCGCGGCAACATCTGGTGTTATAATTGCAGCACCGCTAGGTACATTCATACGATGTTGCCACCCGCGGCAACATCTGGTGTTATAATTGCAACACCACTAGATACATTCATGTCTACGATATTGCCACCCGCGGCAACATATAATGGTGTTATAATTGCAGCACCGCTAGGTACATTCATGTCTACGATATTGCCACCCGCGGCAACATCTGGTGTTATAATTGCAGCACCGCTAGGTACATTCATGTCTACGATATTGCCACCCGCGGCAACATCTGGTGTTATAATTGCAGCACCGCTAGGTATATTCATGTCTACGATATTGCCACCCGCGGCAACATCTGGTGTTATAATTACAGCACCGCTAGGTATATTCATGTGTACGATATTGCCACTCGCGGCAACATCTGGTGTTATAATTGCAGCACCGCTAGGTACATTCATGTGTATGATATTGCCACTTGCGGAAACATCTGGTGTTATAAACGGCTTTGCTAAAGCAATGCAAGGCAATTATCAGTTGGTTGAATAATGACCCAAAAGCCATGATGTGACATTGTGGTGACTGGTAGGTACTAAAGCCATGATGTGACAGTGGTGACTGGTCGATACTAAAGCCATGATGTGACAGAGTGGTGACTGGTCGGTACTAAAGCCATGATGTGACAGTGGTGACTGGTCGATACTAAAGCCATGATGTGACAGAGTGGTGACTGGTCGGTACTAAAGCCATGATGTGACAGTGGTGACTGGTCGATACTAAAGCATGATGTGACAGATGACTGGTGTACTAAAGCCATGATGTGACAGTGGTGACTGGTCGATACTAAAGCCATGATGTGACCGAGTGGTGACTGGTCGATACTAAAGCCATGATGTGACCGAGTGGTGACTGGTCGATACTAAAGCCATGATGTGACAGAGTGGTGACTGGTCGGTACTAAAGCCATGATGTGACCGAGTGGTGACTGGTCGATACTAAAGCCATGATGTGACCGAGTGGTGACTGGTCGATACTAAAGCCATGATGTGACCGAGTGGTGACTGGTCGATACTAAAGCCATGATGTGACAGAGTGGTGACTGGTCGATACTAAAGCCATGATGTGACCGAGTGGTGACTGGTCGATACTAAAGCCATGATGTGACCGAGTGGTGACTGGTCGATACTAAAGCCATGATGTGACCGAGTGGTGACTGGTCGGTACTACAGACATGATGTGACAGCACCGCTAGGTACATTCATTTGTACGATATTGCCATTCGCGAAAACATCTGGTGTTATAATTGCAGCACCCGCTAGATACATGATGTGACTGGTAGGTATTCAAACTCATTGAATACCGGCATTGGTACTTGTGGGGGTGTGGAGAAAGGCATGTGTCTCTTCCCAGAAAGCGATTTACGTGAACGCGTCGCCCACTTGATCTGTGCCTTTTGTAAGCACAACTCCACTCCATTGAGCACCAAGTACACATGATGACTTGTTATATTTGGCTATAAGGATGGGCTAACTAACATTTAACCCAGTGTTTATTGTTGTAAGTATTGAAATAGAAATTCTACAGAGAGTTAAATGAGAAATGGTACACAGCGTTAAATGTAAAATGCAAAGCTGTTAACCCCTAGCCACAAGTGAGAGTAGCATTCATGACAAGCTGAGCGTAGCAAATGATATTTGAGCGTAGCATGGCCGAATGTCATAAACAACAGCAAAAGAAAACACCAAATAACAACATAGTCATAGTAACCGCAAACAACTGGGTCATGCTATTTTTAGCATAGATAACGCTTGTCGTCGGTTAATGTATACGGACATACCCGAAATATAACGAATGTTGTCAAATAAGTCAGGCAATTTGAATAGGAGTATGAATGACTAAAATTTTGTTTTTAAAACAGCATCAAAATGCAATAAACCCAAAATTAACTGTTATGCGATGATGTGATCAATACTAAATTTGAATGCTTATATTCTTATTTCAAGTTCAAATTAAAATGACTCTATTCATAACTGGCATCCGTTCACATGCAATTTTCTTTATTTACGGCATGCAAGCGTAACATAACTAAAGAACAGTTCTTTGAAGGTTTTATAGTACACGACACTGGGTTGGCCAACAGTAAAACTACATGTCTGTTATTGAATACATCTTACTATAACTGTTTTACAATGGTTCTTAATCCGCAAATTATACTTTTATATGTTGGAATAATAAAAAAGAAAAAAACACAGAAATGAGGTATTCAGTTTTTAGTTACTGTATTCCAAGATTACGTCCAATTTTTTGTATAATTGCCAGAAATCACCTGCTTTTCAACTGTACTCTGTAGACCTATAATTTGTGATAAAGGTAAAACATATACGTTTGCCAAATAAAACATAATTTGTTAGTAGAAACTTTGGCCAAATACACTAATCATCCAGTTATGTTTATCTGTTGCAAAAGTTATTACTGGTTTTCATTAGTGTATCATACTGGATTTTTTTCAACTGAGCGTAGCAATTTGGGCATGAGCATAGCAGTGTAGCAAACGTCGACTAAGCATAGCAAAGCAGTTGGCAGCTCTGGAAATGGTACACGTGTTAAATATGAAATGGTACACAGTGTTAAATGTGAAATGGTACACAGCGTTAAATGTGAAATGTTACACAGCGTTAAATGTGAAATGGTACACGTGTTAAATATGAAATGGTACACAGTGTTAAATGTGAAATGGTACACAGCGTTAAATGTGAAATGGTACACAGCGTTAAATGTGAAATGGTACACAGCGTTAAATGTGAAATGGTACAGTGTTAAATGTGAAATGGTATGTTTTAATGGGGGGGGGGTTCATACTCAAAAATCCTATAGTAGCTGTTTTGATATAAATGAAAAGATTGCATCAGATTATGAAGCTCGTTTTAATGGGGGGGGGGTTTCTTATTCAAAAATCCTATAGTAGCTGTTTTGATATAAATGAAAAGATTGCATCAGATTATGAAGCTCGTTTTAATGGGGGGGGGGGTTCATACTCAAAAATCCTATAGTAGCTGTTTTGATATAAATGAAAAGATTGCATCAGATTATAAAGCTCGTTTTAATGGGGGGGGGGGTTTCATACTCACAAATACTATAGTAGCTGTTTTGATATAAATGAAAAGATTGCATCGCAACTCACACAAGTTTTGTAGCTAATTTTTTAAATTTATTTAACCTTTAATGTCAAAAGTAGTGTAAACCCCTGCTATTGTCCAACTCATGATCGGTTTATCCTACACTATTGGTCAATGTGTTTAACTGGACAACATGACACTACTGTCAGATGACATTTCAAAATTATATAACAATAAATATTCCAACAAAAACTCACCTTAACTCTAACAGCAAGATAGAAATCAGTGTGGTTCATTCCAAGAATATCTTCTGGTAAGAATAATAGATGTGGATCTTGTTTATGGTTCTTGTATGTCAAGCGAGCTCCATCTTCCACTGGCCAGGCAAACCCATGCAATTCGAGATTCCTGAAGCTTACTTCAGATTCACTAGCTCCCAAAACCACCTCTAGTTTCAGCAATGAATTTATAGGAACAATTTTCACAATCTGTGTTTTCCCTTTAATTTCTGGAATAACTACACGTACAGTACTGGAATTTTTCACTTTATGACTGGTAGTGTCGTATGAGACATTCAAGGTGTATATTTTGTCTTCTTCCATCACATTAGATACTGAAAAACAAGAAAATATAATTTCTGAAAAAAAAACAAAAAAAAAACATGTATACATGAAAGACACTATAATGAAAGGCACATTAAACTGCTTATATGATCAAGGCATTAATGGTGCAGTGTCCGAGGGCAACATATTTTGACAGAATCCCAGTTGGATACTAGCATTTCGAAATCTATTATCGCACCTGAGAATTTAGTATCCCACTTTGAGACACCTGACATTCTAAAGCAACTGTTAATGTTACATTCAGGGTACAAACTTCAGAATGTGTTACCGTGAGCAAGTTTTAAAGGTTTCTATAGTGTAGGCAAAATGCTCACCTAGGCAGGGTTTCTGCCAGAAAGAAATGTTTGAGTATGGTGCTATGGAATTGAAAATTTACTATGTGGGTGCTGAATACACCCCCAAAAAGAAAATGGGTTAGGCTTAGGGTTAGGGTTAAGAAAATCATACAGTAATGATAAGAGTAATTAATTTTGTCAAAAGTTTAACTTAAAAAAAAAAAACATCTGCAAAAATATTAGGGTATGGTGCCATACCCGTTTTACCCTGTGGCATAAAGCCTGCTAGGGCAATTCGACAGGACTAACATGGCTCAGCTACCATAAACATATCTGCTGTCAGTGACAACTGCATTGACATGTCTCAGCTACCATAAACATATCTGCTGTCAGTGACAACTGCATTGACATGTCTCAGCTACCATAAACATATCTGCTGTCAGTGACAACTGCATTGACATGTCTCAGCTACCACAAACATATTCGCTGTCAGTGACAACTGCATTGACATGTCTCAGCTACCACAAACATATTCGCTGTCAGTGACAACTGCATTGACATGTCTCAGCTACCACAAACATATTCGCTGTCAGTGACAACTGCATTGACATGTCTCTAGTACCACAAACATATTCGCTGTCAGTGACAACTGCATTGACATGTCTCAGCTACCACTCATAGCTACCTGCAAACATATCTCAGCTACCACAAACATATTCGCTGTCAGTGACAACTGCATTGACATGTCTCAGCTACTGTGCCTTTGATAAGTATTCAGACAACACAGCCGCTGGAACTGGTGTGCATGGACTTTCTCAAGTTGGATGTATGCAAAGGTGGTTTTGAAAATGTCCTTGTGATAACGGATCATTTTACCCGTTATGCTCAGGCATTTCCAACAAAGAATATGACTGCAAAGACAACTGCTGAGGTATTTTATAACAACTTTGTCGTTCACTATGGTTTGCCTCAGAGAATCCACACTGATCAAGGTGCAGACTTTGAGAGTAAACTACTTCAAGAACTTTGTCAACTACTTACCATCAAGAAGTCGAGAACCACGCCATATCATCCTATGGGCAATGGGATGTGTGAGCGGTTCAACCGAACATTGTGTGATATGCTCGGTACTCTTAAGCCAGACCAGAAAAAGGATTGGAAGAGATACATTGATACACTTGTACATGCGTACAACTGTACAAGACATGACTCTACAGGCCACTCGCCTTTCTATTTACTTTTTGGTAGAGAACCTAGGTTACCGTGGATTTAGCTTTTGGGATTGAGTTAAATCAGAGCCATCAGTCAGTATCTCAATACACCCTATCGTTGAGAGATCGTCTGCGCCAAGCATACCAACAGGCTACAGCAGCAGCTAGGAATGCAAGTAACAAGCAGAAGAGAGAGTATGGCTTGAAGATCAGAGGGGCAGTGGTACAACCAGGAGACAGGGTATTGGTCAAAACTTTGGCTTTTGACGGCAGGCATAAGCTGGCTGATCGGTATGGGGAAGATGTTTATATTGTTGTGAGACAACCAAACCCAGATATACCTGTGTTTGAGGTTCAGAATGAGAATGGAGAAGGCAGGAAAAGAACTCTGCATAGAAACCATCTTCTACCGATTGGTTCTTTGCCAGTACTAGAGGATGTTGTCATAGAGGTGAAGAAACGAGTGCCAAAGCCTAGGAAAAAGGTTCCAGTTGCACCAGTGAGAATGGATACAGTTGACCCGCCATCTGAGGAAGAGGATGATTTTGATGTGTTTGAAGTGCATGCCCAACCAGTCCGTGATATAGCAGTAACCAACATTTCTAACAATGTCGATAGAGACACTGCTGAAATTGGAGATTTTACCCAAGATGTCCAGGATGACGATCTTGATCTACTTGTGGTAAATGGAGAAACTTCTGTGGTGACGACCAGACGTCAGAGCAATCGGAGGAATTGCCTGGCACAGGAGTTGATCAAGCAGAGGATGACGAGGATGGGTTGAGGCAAAAGGAGTCCGGAAGTTCCACAACTTCTAATGACGATAATGGTATTAGGGAAGTACCAGTACCACGACCCAGGCGTTCTTCTCGGCAGACACAGAGACCTGCCTGAATGACTTCGGAAGAATATGTGGTGAATCGAGCAGTAGCTGATCAGGATCAGTTTAATAGATCTAGGGTAATTCAGCATTTAGCTTCCCAGGGTGTCTTTGAACATATAGGTAATACTGTTTCTCAGGTAATACTGTTTCTCAGGTAATTTTGTCCGTTATAGATGGTAGTCAAAGATAAAAGACGAGGACGTCGTTTTCTGTGGAGGGGGGAGTATGTGGCAGGCTTATATTTGTTACATATTGAGGTTATGGCAGGTTTAGGTTTTAATATAGTTAATTTAATATAGTTTGATAAAGTCTAGGTTTTAATGTATTTATTGAAATTGATTTTAGGCAAGTCTAACTCAAATAAAGCACAGACCGTGCTTGAGCAAAGTTCACTAGCACATGAACTCTTTCTTTTGTCTGAGCATGAGCTTTTCCTTTTCTTTCTGCCTCAAGTCAGTTGCTATGTTCAGTTGACTTGCTGACTTCAGATGTGTTGGTTGTGTTTTAACTTTCAACATTATTTTATTATGAAGACAGAAACCTGAGTTTCTTCTGGTTAATGTTGGACCCAGATCCCATATATTTGGGTCTTTAATTATTATTCCGGACACGACCCGAACCTGAATAAACGAGTTCTGAACCCTGAGCAGCTTTTGCGTTTCTGTGAACTAAAACCCATGCTGCTACACTACCACAAACATATTCGCTGTCAGTGACAACTGCATTAACATGTCTCCGATACCAGAAACATATTCGCTGTCAGTGACAACTGCATTGACATGTCTCTGGTACCATAAACATAACTGACCGGAAATAAGCCCATGTCTTTGAATAAGCCCCCCTCCGTTTTGATAGCATTTAAGAAATTAGGCCCTCATTCGTAAATAAGCCCACCCCCAACTTCGTCACCTTATAAATAACATGAAATTGCAAGTTTGCTCAAAGTTCATTTAAAAGGTCATACCTCCTGCAGATAATTAAACACAAATGTAACACAATATTTTACCACCAGTGAGATTTAGCAGTCTAACAGTAACAGTGTGTAACATTGTTTTCAATTTCATGCCTGCAGTATTTCTCTGAAGTATCCAAGCCCAAGTATGAACTAAAAACCAATGTCTATTTTTACCACCACACTGGGTCCACAGTTAATGCTAATTAAGCAAATACCTTATTCTGATTGCTAAGAACAATGACCTTAGATTGACAATTCTTTGTAGTGTAAGCTGGCTGCCTGTGTCAGAAACGTTTGTATACGCTATTGAGTTTGTTGTTAATTGCTGTTGTTTTAAGTCTTCTCAGCATTAAATTTTGGATGTAAATAAACAGCACTGGTAAGTAATTGTAACACAGAAGGTGTGTTTCTGATAATTAGATACTAGTAAAAAACCCACAATATAATTAAAGGGACACACCCTAGTTACGTTTATTTGTTAACCATTACGGCGTTGTTTTTCGCTATTAAACCCCATTTTTCACAAATAAAATTGCACTTTACTTACATTTTATTATTTAGAATACACATTTCCATTCACCTGAAGTGCTTTTTTGGTAATCCTGATGTTTGTAAAACCACGAAATGCATTTTTTGCATTTTTTCACAAAACGTGTTGTCGAGAAAAAACCGTTAAGCAAGCGAGGTCCAATCTATTTTTAATGTCACAGACGTTGGTATATCACGTGACCGTTATCATTTTGGTTCGGTTTGTTTTCTCGTGCACGGTTCGCGCAGTCAACATCCGATTTGTTGTTGTTCATTTGTGAGATTTTTCTTCACAGTTCGTGAACATTTTCAGTAACAATAAAGTTCAGACAAGTAAGTGTCTCAATACAAAACGTTACAAACCCTTAAAACCAATAATTTTGCAAAGTCTTACGATATCTGGAGAGGGGATACAACCAGGACAGAACAGTTGGAACATGTCCAGGAGAGGTGAAACGAACGCACCCCAAGTGTGTGAAATTTGTCGTGACGTAGGCATTGTTGTGCTTCTACCGGTGATATCAGAATACTAACTTTCAAAATTATTTCAAGCAATTGGGACATGGGGATTCCCATGGTATTTATCGATATAAAACCTGCTATTTCACTCCATTTGATAAAAACGTGATCTAAGTGTGTTACAGGTTTGTAGATTAACCAAATTATAATTTATTTTCGCTGGATGGAACTAGGGTGTGCGGCTTTAATAAACAATTATTATTTATTAATAACAAATGGAACACTAATTAACAGATATGCTACTGAACGTTTTTTGTTTTCTTCCTAGTTCATTTAAGTATTGTTATTTATTTTAATTATTATTATTAAAATTTTTTCAACAAAACTGGCCCCTTGTCTGGGAATAAGCCCACCCCATGCTAAGCTCACAATGAGTTGTCTTGGACCCCTGGGCTTATTTCCGGTCAAATACGGTATTTGATATAGGACATATAGTGTGAGAACTGGAGATAAATGTGAAACTTTAAAAACAACTGTTGAGCTCCACAGGAAACTGACCAAAACTGTGAGCCACTGTTACATCCAGCACTATACTGGCAACTTAATTTATAAACAAATGTTGAAACCAGTTCTCTGCTGCTAATTATCTGCAATTGGATACACTGATACAGTGGTGTCTGCTCTTTTCATGGCCAACTGAAATAATGTTGTTACCGGTAGTTATTAGGTGGCTAGCAATAACTGCTGTAGCTTATCTTATTATATAAGAAAAACATTACTTATTATTACAAAATACAAATTATTTAACAAGTTCTCTGTTGCTGAAAATGTAATATTTTTTCTTTCTTTTCAGCGGCAATTAAAAACTGATATTGGTAAAAGCCCTGACCTATATGGCAATTCCTATGGAGGCTAGGGCAGTCGGTGTTGGTGCCACCCATACACGCATCTGAGCCCTGTACTCTGACAATAAGTAAACGTTGAAGAATGTTTTCTTTGATGATCCTGCTAGAGCAAATTGATTTATTAATCACCGGTTACCGAATCACAAACATTTGGTAAATTTTGAAATAGTCATAGACTTTTTCCCATTAACATAACAGTCATGGGGTACTAGTTGGGACAGAATGAAAAGCCAGTCAGAGACTGGGTCCACTGAAGTGGCTAACAGTAAGGCTGACTCAATCATTAAGCCATGGCTAAAGGGTCCATGCTGAGTTTGTAGCCATTAAAACGGGCGATGAAGCTATATCTCATTAAGCCATGACTAAAGGGTCCATGCTGAGTTTGTAGCCATTAAAACGGGCGATGAAGCTATATCTCATTAAGCCATGGCTAAAGGGTCCATGCTGAGTTTGTAGCCATTAAAACGGGCGATGAAGCTATATCTCATTAAGCCATGGCTAAGGGGTCCATGCTGAGTTTGTAGCCATTAAAATGGGCAATGAAGCTATATCTCATTAAGCCATGGCTAAGGGGTCCATGCTGAGTTTGTAGCCATTAAAACGGGCGATGAAGCTATATCTCATTAAGCCATGGCTAAGGGGTCCATGCTGAGTTTGTAGCCATTAAAACGGGCGATGAAGCTATATCTCATTAAGCCATGGCTAAGGGGTCCATGCTGAGTTTGTAGCCATTAAAATGGGCAATGAAGCTATATCTCATTAAGCCATGGCTAAGGGGTCCATGCTGAGTTTGTAGCCATTAAAATGGGCGATGAAGCTATATCTCATTAAGCCATGGCTAAGGGGTCCATGCTGAGTTTGTAGCCATTAAAATGGGCGATGAAGCTATATCTCATTAAGCCATGGCTAAGGGGTCCATGCTGAGTTTGTAGCCATTAAAACGGGCGATGAAGCTATATCTCATTAAGCCATGGCTAAGGGGTCCATGCTGAGTTTGTAGCCATTAAAACGGGCGATGAAGCTATATCTCATTAAGCCATGGCTAAAGGGTCCATGCTGAGTTTGTAGCCATTAAAACGGGTGATGAAGCTATATCTCATTAAGCCATGGCTAAGGGGTCCATGCTGAGTTTGTAGCCATTAAAATGGGCGATGAAGCTATATCTCATTAAGCCATGGCTAAGGGGTCCATGCTGAGTTTGTAGCCATTAAAATGGGCGATGAAGCTATATTTCATTAAGCCATGGCTAAAGGGTCCATGCTGAGTTTGTAGCCATTAAAATGGGTGCTAAATTTGGGAAGATTATTACTGAAAAGAGCAACCATGTTTGCATACTGTCCCACCACCGTCACAAGTGTGCATGGAAAGAAGTGCGGCTACTTCACGGAACAGAACTTATCCATGAAGGGATCGAACAGTCTGGTAGTGGGAACTACTGATGTACATCATACGGCGGTGCCCAGGTAATGCTATCGTTGGAGGGATCGAACAGTGGGTAGTGGGAACTACTGATGTACATCATACGGCGGTGCCCAGGTAATGCTATCGGTGGAGGGATGGAACAGTGGGTAGTGGGAACTACTGATGTACATCATACGGGGGTGCCCAGGTAATGCTATCGTTGGAGGGATCGAACAGTGGGTAGTGGGAACTACTGATGTACATCATACGGCGGTGCCCAGGTAATGCTATTGGTGGAGGGATTGAACAGTGGGTAGTGGGAACTACTGATGTACATCATACGGCGATGCCCAGGTAATGCTATCGGTGAAGGGTTCGAACAGTGGGTAGTGGGAACTACTGATATACATCATACGGCAGTGCCCAGGTAATGCTATCGGTGGAGGGATCAAACAGTGGGTAGTGGGAACTACTGATGTACATCATACGGCCTCAGCTACCACAAACATATTCGCTGTCAGTGACAACTGCATTGACATGTCTCAGCTACCACAAACATATTCGCTGTCAGTGACAACTGCATTGACATGTCTCAGCTACCACAAACATATTCGCTGTCAGTGACAACTGCATTGACATGTCTCAGCTACCACAAACATATTCGCTGTCAGTGACAACTGCATTGACATGTCTCTGATACCACAAACATACTTGCTGTCAGTGGCAACTGCATTAACATGTCTTAGCTACCATAAACATATTCGCTGTCATTGACAACTACATTAACATGTCTCTGATACCACAAACATATTCACTGTCAGTGACAACTGCGGTGCCCAGGTAATGCTATCGGTGGAGGGATCGAACAGTGGGTAGTGGGAACTACTGATGTACATCATACGGCGGTGCCCAGGTAATGCTATCGGTGGAGGGATGGAACAGTGGGTAGTGGGAACTACTGATGTACATCATACGGCGGTGCCCAGGTAATGCTATCGGTGAAGGGATCGAACAGTGGGTAGTGGGAACTACTGATGTACATCATACGGCGGTGCCCAGGTAATGCTATCGGTGGAGGGATCGAACAGTGGGTAGTGGGAACTACTGATGTACATCATACGGCGGTGCCCAGGTAATGCTATCGGTGGAGGGATCGAACAGTGGGTAGTGGGAACTACTGATGTACATCATACGGCGATGCCCAGGTAATGCTATCGGTGGAGGGATCGAACAGTGGGTAGTGGGAACTACTGATGTACATCATACGGCGGTGCCCAGGTAATGCTATCGGTGAAGGGATCGAACAGTGGGTAGTGGGAACTACTGATGTACATCATACGGCGGTGCCCAGGTAATGCTATTGGTGAAGGGATCGAACAGTGGGTAGTGGGAACTACTGATGTACATCATACGGCGATGCCCAGGTAATGCTATCGGTGGAGGGATCGAACAGTGGGTAGTGGGAACTACTGATATACATCATACGGCGGTGCTCAGGTAATGCTATCGGTGGAGGGATCGAACAGTGGGTAGTGGGAACTGCTGATGTACATCATACGGATGGACAACGCTATACCATAATACGACAGGGGGCTGGAGGCTGGAGGTTGGTTTATTTTATGTATTTATAAATTATTTAAGTGAATATATGTCAGTAAAAATCATAAACTTGTACCCACTCAAAGTGGTTTTTGTCAAAAATTAATCCAGTTGTCTAAAGGTTAATAACGCCACCAGAGGACACTTGTCTAATTCATCATGAGCTATTGGATGTCAAACATTTGATAATTCTCACAGTCATAGAGGATTAGAAGCAAGGGATCTTTTACACACAGTTTCCAAGACAGGACAATACATATCGTGGCCTTTAGTACTGGCATGTTGAGACACTTCCCTACTGCTAGGGGGAGGGCCAGGAGGTCTTGGTTGTTCCCCTGCAGGCCTATCCTGTGTAGCACAACCCTCTAGTGAGGGAGCGTGCAGAGTCCCTGCAGGGACTGTAACTAGGGCCTGGGCAGGCTTCTCAGGCCTGTAAGGGAGAGGCCATAAAAGAAGTTAAAACTTTGGGATCTCCCTCCAAGACTTGACTAGGTATTTCAAACTCATCGAATGCCGGCATTGATACTCGTGGGTGTGTGGAGACAGGCATGTCTCTCTTCCCCAAAAGTGATTGCAGAGGTGCTGCCCGCTTGGCCTGTACCTTTTGTAAGCGAGACTCGAACACCTCCCACTTTGCCGCTGTCCACTGAGCACAAAGTATACATGGCGCCTTGTGCGAACACGGATGACATGTTAAACATAACGCATCATCGTCTTCCTTAGCCAGCTTGGCATTGCAAGTCCTGCCTTCCCCAGGACTCAAGGCTGGTGTAATTGGAAAGGCCATTTTAAAAATAAAAAGGGCCAGCGAACCCAGTCACGGAAAACCAACGGAAATAAAATGTTGGTGTTAATTACCGTACATGTTCATGATAATCTACCGAACACTAAATACTTTAATATATCGTGAGGGTTGTCAAATATAAAAGACAATAAAAATGATAAGGAATGAGCAAAAAATTCAGAAAGTTCAGTGAATAAAGTAAAACATGTCCTCTCAATGGCGAGCCAAAAGTAAAAGAGGCTGATGATATGCATGTGCAGTCGGTCGTGACGTAATCTAGGACTCAAGCTCAGTAAAGTGTTATATTTGGCTATAAGGATGGGCTAACTACCTCTAGCCCGGTGTTTTTTTTTATCTAACCTGGTGTTTATTGTCTAACCTGGTGCTTATTGTCTAACTCTGTTTTTTTTTTATCTAACCCGGTGTTTATTGTCTAACCTGGTGCTTATTGTCTAACCTGGTGCTTATTGTCTAACCCGTCATTTTTTATTATCTAACCCAGTGTTTATTGTCTAACCTGGTGTTTATTGTCTAACCTGGTGTTTATTGTCTAACCCGGTGTTTTTTTTATCTAACCCGGTGTTTATTGTCTAACCTGGTGCTTATTGTCTAACCCAGTGTTTTTTTTTTATCTAACCTGGTGTTTATTGTTTAACCTGGTGCTTATTGTCTAACCCAGTGTTTTTTTTATCTAACCCAGTGTTTATTGTCTAACCTGGTGCTTATTGTCTAACCCAGTGTTTATTGTCTAACCCAGTGTTTATTGTGTAACCCAGTGTTTATTGTGTAACCCAGAGTTTATTATCTAACCCGGTGGTTATTGTCTAACCCGGTGTTTATTGTCCAACCCAGTGTTTATTGTCCAACCCAGTGCTTATTGTCCAACCCAGTGCTTATTATCTAATCCAGTGCTTATTGTCTAACCCAGTGTAACTAATGTCTAACCCAGTGTTTATTATCTAACCCGGTGTTTACTGTCGAACCCAGTGCTTATTGTCGAACCCAGTGCTTATTGTCGAACCCGGTTCTTATTGTCAAACCCAGTGTTTATTATCAAACCCAGTGTTTATTGTCTAACCCGGTGCTTATTGTCGAACCCGATGCTTATTGTCGAACCTGGTGCTTATTGTCTAACTCGGTGTTTATTGTCTAACCGGGTGCTTATTGTCTAACCTGGTATTTATTGTCTAACTTGGTGTTTATTGTCTAACCTGGTGCTTATTTTCTAACCCGGTTTTTTTTTTAATCTAACCCGGTGTTTATTGTCTAACCTGGTGCTTATTGTCTAACCTGGTGTTTATTGTCTAACCCTGTGTTTTTTTTATCTAACCCGGTGTTTATTGTCTAACCTGGTGTTTATTGTCTAACCTGGTGCTTATTGTCTAACCCAGTATTTTTTTTTTATCTAACCTGGTGTTTATTGTCTAACCTGGTGTTTATTGTCTAACCCAGTGTTTTTTTTATCTAACCCAGTGTTTATTGTCTAACCTGGTGCTTATTGTCTAACCCAGTGTTTATTGTCTAACCCAGTGTTTATTGTCTAACCTGGTGCTTATTGTCTAACCCAGTGTTTATTGTCTAACCCAGTGTTTATTGTGTAACCCAGTGTTTATTGTGTAACCCAGAGTTTATTATCTAACCCGGTGTTTATTGTCTAACCCGGTGTTTATTGTCCAACCCAGTGTTTATTGTCCAACCCAGTCCTTATTGTCCAACCCAGTGCTTATTATCTAATCCAGTGCTTATTGTCTAACCCAGTTAACTAATGTCTAACCCAGTGTTTATTGTCTAACCCAGTGTTTATTGTGTAACCCCAGTGTTTATTGTGTAACCCAGTGTTTATTGTGTAACCCAGAGTTTATTATCTAACCCGGTGTTTATTGTCTAACCCGGTGTTTATTGTCCAACACAGTGCTTATTGTCCAACCCAGTGCTTATCATCTAATCCAGTCCTTATTGTCTAACCCAGTGTAACTAATGTCTAACCCAGTGTTTATTATCTAACCCGGTGTTTACTGTCGAACCCAGTGCTTATTGTCGAACCCGGTGTTTGTGGAACCTGGTGCTTATTGTCGAACCCAGTGTTTATTATCAAACCCAGTGTTTATTGTCTAACCCGGTGCTTATTGTCAAACCCGATGCTTATTGTCGAACCTGGCGCTTATTGTCTAACCCGGTGTTTATTGTCTAACCAGGTGCTTATTGTCTAACACGTTGTTTATTGTCTAACCCGTTGTTTATTGTCTAACCCGGTCCTTATTGTAGTCTAACCCAGTGTTTATTGTCTAACCTGGTGTTTATTGTGGAACCTGGTGCTTATTGTCTAACCTGGTGTTTATTGTCTAACCTGGTGCTTATTGTCTAACCCAGTGTTTTTTTTATCTAACCCAGTGTTTATTGTCTAACCTGGTGCTTATTGTCTAACCCAGTGTTTATTGTCTAACCCAGTGTTTATTGTGTAACCCAGTGTTTATTGTGTAACCCAGAGTTTATTATCTAACCCGGTGTTTATTGTCTAACCCGGTGTTTATTGTCCAACCCAGTGTTTATTGTCCAACCCAGTGCTTATTGTCCAACCCAGTGCTTATTATCTAATCCAGTGCTTATTTTCTAACCCAGTGTAACTAATGTCTAACCCAGTGTTTATTATCTAACCCGGTGTTTACTGTCGAACCCAGTGCTTATTGTCGAACCCAGTGATTATTGTCGAACCCGGTGTTTGTGGAACCTGGTGCTTATTGTCGAACCCAGTGTTTATTATCAAACCCAGTGTTTATTGTCTAACCCGGTGCTTATTGTCGAACCCGATGCTTATTGTCGAACCTGGCGCTTATTGTCTAACCTGGTGCTTATTGTCTAACCTGGTATTTATTGTCTAACCTGGTGTTTATTGTCTAACCTGGTGCTTATTGTCTAACCCGGTGTGTTTTTTATCTAACCCGGTGTTTATTGTCTAACCTGGTGCTTATTGTCTAACCTGGTGCTTATTGTCTAACCCGTCATTTTTTTTTTATCGAACCCAGTGTTTATTGTCTAACCTGGTGTTTATTGTCTAACCTGGTGTTTATTGTCTAACCCGGTGTTTTTTTTATCTAACCCGGTGTTTATTGTCTAACCTGGTGTTTATTGTCTAACCTGGTGCTTATTGTCTAACCAGTGGGTTTTTTTTTATCTAACCTGGTGTTTATTGTCTAACCTGGTGTTTATTGTCTAACCCAGTTTTTTTTTTATCTAACCCAGTGTTTATTGTCTAACCTGGTGCTTATTGTCTAACCCAGTGTTTATTGTCTAACCTGGTGCTTATTGTCTAACCCAGTGTTTATTGTCTAACCCAGTGTTTATTGTGTAACCCAGTGTTTATTGTGTAACCCAGAGTTTATTATCTAACCCGGTGTTTATTGTCTAACCCGGTGTTTATTGTCTAACACAGTGCTTATTGTCCAACCCAGTGCTTATCATCTAATCCAGTGCTTATTGTCTAACCCAGTGTAACTAATGTCTAACCCAGTGTTTATTATCTAACCCGGTGTTTACTGTCGAACCCAGTGCTTATTGTCGAACCCGGTGTTTGTGGAACCTGGTGCTTATTGTCGAACCCAGTGTTTATTATCAAACCCAGTGTTTGTCTAACCCAGTGCTTATTGTCAAACCCGATGCTTATTGTCGAACCTGGCGCTTATTGTCTAACCCGATGTTTATTGTCTAACCGGGTGCTTATTGTCTAACACGTTGTTTATTGTCTAACCCGTTGTTTATTGTCTAACCCGGTGCTTATTGTAGTCTAACCCGGTGTTTATTGTGGAACCTGGTGCTTATTGTCTAACCTGGTGTTTATTGTCTAACCTGGTGCTTATTGTCTAACCCGGTGTTTATTGTGGAACCCGGTGCTTATTGTCTAACCCTGTGTTTATTGTCTAACCTGGTGTTTATTGTCTAACCTGGTGTTTATTGTCTAACCCGGTGTTTATTATCCACTGGTTGGAATAGGACAAAAACCCATTCTTTGTGTCCCACTGATCAATTACTGAAAATGTTTACAAACTGGATACATTGTTTAGAACCTTCCAGTTAATAATTTAAAAAATAAATAAAAAATTCCTACAGTTTGCTGATATGAAGATATCTGCCGGCACAGACAGATTCGATGGATGAAGGCTTTTTCCATCCTTTTTTACCGAGATCTTCATCACTGGTAAATTGACTTTTTTTGCCGTTGGTGACCACTGAAATGGATTTGTCTTCATAATCATCATCTGAAGAAAACAAAAAATCAACTGATGACAATCGACACTTAATTAGTATGTGAAATGTTGTTTAAATCACAGGAAGTGAAAACAACAAATATAAGTTCTCCATTTAATACATACCTTCTTTTGTTTTTACAAAACAAAACAAAACAAAACAAAACCTTTTTAATTTAAAGTTAAAAGATACAAACTAACTAGACTTTCTTAAATTTATTATCAATACGGTATTTGATATAGGACATATAGTGTGAGAACTGGAGATAAATGTGAAACTTTAAAAACAACTGTTGAGCTCCACAGGAAACTGACCAAAGCTGTGAGCCACTGTTACATCCAGCACTATACTGGCAACTTAATTTATAAACAAATGTTGAAACCAGTTCTCTGCTGCTAATTATCTGCAATTGGATACACTGATACAGTGGTGTCTGCTCTTTTCATGGCCAACTGAAATAATGTTGTTACCGGTAGTTATTAGGTGGCTAGCAATAACTGCTGTAGCTTATCTTATTATATAAGAAAAACATTACTTATTATTACAAAATACAAATTATTTAACAAGTTCTCTGTTGCTGAAAATGTAATATTTTTTCTTTCTTTTCAGCGGCAATTAAAAACTGATATTGGTAAAAGCCCTGACCTATATGGCAATTCCTATTGAGGCTAGGGCAGTCGGTGTTGGTGCCACCCATATACACATAATATAATTAATAAACAATTATTATTTATTAATAACAAATGGAACACTAATTAACAGATATGCTACTGAATGTTTTTTGTTTTCTTCCTAGTTCATTTAAGTATTGTTATTTATTTTAATTATTATTATTAAAAATTTTTCAACAAAACTGGCCCCTTATCTGGGAATAAGCCCACCCCATGCTAAGCTCACAATGAGTTGTCTTGGCCCCCTGGGCTTATTTCCGGTTAAATACGGTACTCCTTTCATAGATTTACTCATGTTAAGAATAAAATTTCACGGCAATCTGCAAGTTTTAAAAACACTATGATGTAATTTGTAAATCTTAAGTAAGTTTAGTTATGTCACATCCTTTGATGTTAAAAATAAAAACATGAATTTTCCATTACACAAAATGTCTGGTTTAAAACACACATGTGCGATACAAGATAAATTTATCAACATAATTTGAAGATGTCTTTTTGACTATAATAAGATTGAATAGGCATATAATAATACTAAAGACTGAGTGTTCTATAAATATAATAATACTAAAGACTGAGTGTTCTATAAATATAATAATACTAAAGACTGAGTGTTTTATAAATAGTCTAATTGTTATAACACTTATTGCCTCATATGAAAATCAAGTGTACAACAAAAAGTCTACATACCAACCTCAAGTACCATACACCAGACTACAGTATCGCAAGTGCTTTGAATCAACAAAGTCTACATACCAACCTCGAGTACCATACACCAGACTACAGTATCGCAAGTGCTTTGAATCAACAAAGTCTACATACCAACCTCGAGTACCATACACCAGACTACAGTATCGCAAGTGCTTTGAATCAACAAAGTCTACATACCAACCTCGAGTACCATACACCAGACTACAGTATCGCAAGTGCTTTGAATCAACAAAGTCTACATACCAACCTCGAGTACCATACACCAGACTACAGTATCGCAAGTGCTTTGAATCAACAAAAAGTCTACATACCAACCTCAAGTACCATACACCAGACTACAGTATCGCAAGTGCTTTGAATCAGCAAAGTCTACATAACAACCTCGAGAACCATACACCAGACTACAGTATCGCAAGTGCTTTGAATCAACAAAGTCTACATACCAACCTCGAGTACCATACACCAGACTACAGTATCGCAAGTGCTTTGAATCAGCAAAGTCTACATACCAACCTCGAGAACCATACACCAGACTACAGTATCGCAAGTGCTTTGAATCAACAAAGTCTACATACCAACCTCGAGTACCATACACCAGACTACAGTATCGCAAGTGCTTTGAATCAACAAAGTCTACATACCAACCTCGAGTACCATACACCAGACTACACTATCACAAGTGCTTTGAATCAAGAAAAAAGAAACAAAACATTTGTTCGTTTTAATTCACAACCAAATGAATAGGAGTCCTCTTAATGAATTTGTAGTTTTAATTCACAACCAAATGAATAGGAGTCCTCTTAATGAATTTGTAGTTTTAATTCACAACCAAATGAATGGGAGTCCTCTTAATGAATTTGTAGTTTTAATTCACCACCAAATGAATGGGAGTCCTCTTAATGAATTTGTGGTTTTTTTCTGCTGATGTACATTTGTATACAATAAAACCCTCTTTACAACAAAGTAGTCAGATAAGAAATGTTTAGTTAATGGTTGCCCAACACCATGATATCACTCACAATTCTCACTATTAAGGCCTGCATAAACATTTACTAAGCTAAGCTAATCAATCAGATAAATTGCACCTTATAAATCTCTCATGTAGTCTGGTTTGCATACAGATAATATAAATACTGTTCAAAATAAGTAGGGGATATTCCATTTCAAATATCAATAATTATAAAATGAAATGAGACATAAAACTCAAAATAAGTGCACAATGTGTAATAATGTTCCCACTCAAAGAGCATGAAAAAACCCGTACCCATGAAGCACGTAACGTGATGTTGCACGTGGAAAGGGTGTGATTTGAAATGGAAATTGAACACTTAGTTTGTGTGTACGTTGTGTGCACACTGTGGCAATATTCTTTCTTGTTTGTTACTAGAACACTAAACCATATTCTTGCTGTCACATTCTTTACAACATTGGGTAACTTTTCAACAATACAATGTCTCCAGGCTATAGGCATGCTCCAAGTTGGCACCACTCATAGACTTAATGTGTCTCAATCAGTCATTAGCTGATTGTGGGCCAGATATTGACAAACCAGAAATGTGGATGATCGTCCCCGTTCAGGACGGCCAAGGGCCACAACTCTGGTTCAGGACCGCTTCATTAGGACTTACACATCGAGGAATCGAGGTCAATCAGCCAATCAAATGACAAGAGAACTCTGTGTTACAACTGGTGTTACAGTGTGTGGTCAGACTATTCTAATAGAGTGCATAGAAGTAATATCCACGGATGTCGACTCTACTTTACCCCACATCTAAAGGTAAGACACATTGCTGCCAGACATCAATGGTGTACACATCACAGACATTGGGCTAACAGGCGTTGGGCTTGGGTCATGTTTTCATACGAGTCCAGATTCACACTAGACTTCCATGATTGATGACAGTGTGTCTGGCGATGTCCCAATGAACGTCACAACATCCTTGCACTGATCATTGTGCCCTTGGCATGTCAGATTGGACGCCATTTTGTTTTTCAGGACAATACCAATCCCTTGTCACATGAGTGCTTGTGTTTTACCATTAATTAATATTGCAATAAAAATTAATAATCTCTGTTATATTGTGTTATATTTTAATATCCCCTAATTATTTAGAATAGTATATATAGTACTCTATATAAAAGGAACATTTTTCAGTATTACTAAAGCTAAATATGTCCCCTACCAGGCCTAACAAATTTCTGTATCAAAAATGGGTAAATTGCCATGAAAATTAAACTTAATCTTAACTGTACATGGTATCTTGAGGCATTGCAAAAAACCCACCCCAAAACCCCACTCAACTATACATGGGACAGGCAGATGGACAGTGACAAAACCTATAGTTTTCTCCGGATAAAACAAAAATGTCCTCATTGTTACTAAATGTTTTGCTTCTAACTGGACAAGTAATATATTACAGACACAATTTGCCAACTGTTCCAACTTTGAGCTGCCAGAACTCTTCGACTGCAATGACAAGTTAACACACTGTATGTCAGGTTAAACTACAGGTACTGCCTGTCAAAATGAAGCATATGGACTTAAGTTTGTTTTTTGTTTAATGATACCACTAGAGCACATTGATTAATGAATCATCGGCTAATGGATACCAAACATTTGGTTATTCTGACAAGCAGGACATTATCAGACGAAACCCACTACATTTTTCTGAATGAAGCAAGGGATCTTTTATATGCACCTTCCCACAGACAGGATAGCACATACCACGGCCTTTGACCAGTTGTGATACATTGATGGGAATGAGAAAAAACCCAATCAGTTGAATGGATCCACCAATGTGGTTTGATTCTGTGACGCAAGCACCTCTGGTGACCACTCAACCGATTTAAATAAAAGCGATTACTGACAGAGATGATCTCATGACCTGATATAGCTAATTTCTTGAATTCAAAATGATAGTGAATGACACGCAGAACAATTGCTCACCTATATAATTTCTCGACAGCAGTTTATTGCTCATCATCAATTTTTAAACCACAAGGATTTAAGAAGTTTACCTGCAAGTCGAAAGGTTTGTCTGTTCCACTCTTCATGTCATTGGGGAAAGAAATGGAGCCACCTGGGTTAGCATCGTCCTCAGAATCAGCTGTAAGATGAAATACATCAACAGTCGCCTTGATCAGATCAACAGTCAGGGATATCTGATCTGATTGAACGTTCACTGGTCCTTCTATTATCGACTGGATAGATTCCAACAAACAGTCACCAACGGTCTCTAGAACATCCAATACAGGCTTGGTTTTAGCCTCTATCTGGAAATATTCAAATGGATTCAAGACAAACTATTATATAGATTGTGTGGGAGGGGTGAAAAATTAGCTACTTACAATTCTGAATTATACTATAATTAACAATCTAACAGGCCGAAATAAAGTACACAAGTAAATAGGGAAACCATTTCATTTGGGAAAATTATAAACTGATCACCATGAAAGCAGAGATTGTTTTAAATCTTTTTCTTGATGTATACACATATATATACTCTCCCAAAAAAGTTCTGTTATACTTGACTTCTACATCATTTATTTCAGTTAAATGTTACATATTTTATTATGAAGTGACATTGTATGATTACCGAATTATCAAACTGTATTCTACCCCATTCTGGATTTGAAGTGTTAATGCTGAAGTGTGTGATGTGATGTAAATCAATCATGGGGTGTCAAAATGATCAGTATCGGTTATGTCCTCTTCGTGCTGCAATCGCAGTTGCACAACGATGAGGCATGGATGCAACAAGACTTTGAATGGTGTTTTGAGGAATGTTCTGGGGAATGTTTTGCCATTCATCCCATAAGGACAACTACAATTCCTGTAGTGTTTTAGGCATAGGGATCCTTTGGCAAACTCTGCATTCCAGGACATCCCAGGGATGTTCAATTGGATATAAATCTGGCGATGTTGCTGGGTATGACAAGACACGAGCATTGTTTTGCTGTTGAAAGTCTTGGCAGACAGGTGCAATGTTTGACCCAACATTGTCATGCTGAAAGATACCATCACTGACGTTAATCAGTGGAACAATGTGATGCTGCAGTGTCTCGTCCTGGTAGAAGTTGATAATGGTTTCGAGGGAAATTCGTCTTAGTCCAGCAATTTGGATAGCTGTGGAGGTTGCTGCCCTAAATCGATCCCAAAGGTAGAGCAACCGGATGTATCGATCTTGAGCTGGGGTGGTCACTCTTGGTCGGCCTAACGTTGTTCTATACGAGTGCTTCCTGTGTTATTGTGTTATCCATGTTTTAAAACAACTTTCGTTTTTTTGGAAATCGAAACCACAATTTTGGCCGTTTCTTGGGATACATTGCTGTTACTGTTGCAGTAACACTAATTATCTTGTAAATTAAATTTCCGATAAACCTGGAGTCAAAAAAAAGAAAAAAGACGACTAAAAGGCACAACCAAAGAATCAACACGTGTATTGCTTGGTAACTCTCACCAATGACGTATTGCCTCGCTTTCATTCAGATCTATGCATAATCCCGCCCACTTCTGTTTTTACCCCAAACCTAAAACGTGCAGCTGACCGGTGACTCGCAGCGAACCGTGCATTCAAGTAATGCAGTCTTTGATGCTGACTTAATCCATTATAAACTACATGTCTTCTGGTGTCCGGTCTCCTTTAACTTTTCAAAGTATTACATGTACATACACAATCTTATGTGTTCAACAAACTATACAAACTATAAAAAGAGTTTACACTTTAAATTGGTTATTGTTGATTTTTAAATAAACTTGAACACACTTTTTTTTACATTGGCTATGATTAACTCTTAAATTCTTTAAACCTCACACACCTATAAATCGAAAATTTTCTTTGGTCCCAAGGGTGTTTAGTTTAGAGGAGTCTCACTGTATTTTATTCGGTCCCAAGGGTGTTTAGTTTAGAGGAGTCTCACTGTATTTTATTCGGTCCCAAGGGTGTTTAGTTTAGAGGAGTCTCACTGTATTTTATTCCGTCCCAAGGGTGTTTAGTTTAGAGGAGTCTCACTGTATTTTATTCGGTCCCAAGGGTGTTTAGTTTAGAGGAGTCTCACTGTATTTTATTCGGTCCCAAGGGTGTTTAGTTTAGAGGAGTCTCACTGTATTTTATTCGGTCCCAAGGGTGTTTAGTTTAGAGGAGTCTCACTGTATTTTATTCGGTCCCAAGGGTGTTTAGTTTAGAGGAGTCTCACTGTATTTTATTCGGTCCCAAGGGTGTTTAGTTTAGAGGAGTCTCACTGTATTTTATTCGGTCCCAAGGGTGTTTAGTTTAGAGGAGTCTCACTGTATTTTATTCGGTCCCAAGGGTGTTTAGTTTAGAGGAGTCTCACTGTATTTTATTCGGTCCCAAGGGTGTTTAGTTTAGAGGAGTCTCACTGTATTTTATTCGGTTC
Organism: Gigantopelta aegis; assembly: GCF_016097555.1. Taxonomy (NCBI): domain Eukaryota; kingdom Metazoa; phylum Mollusca; class Gastropoda; order Neomphalida; family Peltospiridae; genus Gigantopelta; species Gigantopelta aegis. The sequence continues at coordinate 89,128,506 of NC_054708.1, forward strand.
CAAGGGTGTTTAGTTTAGAGGAGTCTCACTGTATTTTATTCGGTTCCAAGGGTGTTTAGTTTAGAGGAGTCTCACTTTATTTTATTCGGTCCCAAGGGTGTTTAGTTTAGAGACGTCTCACTGTATTTTATTCGGTCCCAAGGGTGTTTAGTTTAGAGGAGTCTCACTGTATTTTATTCGGTTCCAAGGGTGTTTAGTTTAGAGGAGTCTCACTGTATTTTATTCGGTCCCAAGGGTGTTTAGTTTAGAGGAGTCTCACTGTATTTTATTCGGTCCCAAGGGTGTTTAGTTTAGAGGAGTCTCACTGCATTTTATTCGGTTCCAAGGGTGTTTAGTTTAGAGACATCTCACTGCATTTTATTCGGTCCCAAGGGTGTTTAGTTTAGAGGAGTCTCACTGTATTTTATTCGGTCCCAAGGGTGTTTAGTTTCGTCTCACTGTATTTTATTCGGTCCCAAGGGTGTTTAGTTTAGAGGAGTCTCACTGTATTTTATTCGGTCCCAAGGGTGTTTAGTTTAGAGGAGTCTCACTGTATTTTATTCGGTTCCAAGGGTGTTTAGTTTAGAGGAGTCTCACTGTATTTTATTCGGTTCCAAGGGTGTTTAGTTTAGAGGAGTCTCACTGTAGGGTGTTTAGTTTATTCACGGTCCCAAGGGTGTTTAGTTTAGAGGAGTCTCACTGTATTTTATTCGGTTCCAAGGGTGTTTAGTTTAGAGGAGTCTCACTGTATTTTATTCGGTTCCAAGGGTGTTTAGTTTAGAGGAGTCTCACTGTATTTTATTCGGTTCCAAGGGTGTTTAGTTTAGAGGAGTCTCACTGTATTTTATTCGGTCCCAAGGGTGTTTAGTTTAGAGGAGTCTCACTGTATTTTATTCGGTCCCAAGGGTGTTTAGTTTAGAGGAGTCTCACTGTATTTTATTCGGTCCCAAGGGTGTTTAGTTTAGAGGAGTCTCACTGTATTTTATTCGGTCCCAAGGGTGTTTAGTTTAGAGGAGTCTCACTGTATTTTATTCGGTCCCAAGGGTGTTTAGTTTAGAGGAGTCTCACTGTATTTTATTCGGTTCCAAGGGTGTTTAGTTTAGAGGAGTCTCACTGTATTTTATTCGGTTCCAAGGGTGTTTAGTTTAGAGGAGTCTCACTGTATTTTATTCGGTCCCAAGGGTGTTTAGTTTAGAGGAGTCTCACTGTATTTTATTCGGTCCCAAGGGTGTTTAGTTTAGAGGAGTCTCACTGTATTTTATTCGGTTCCAAGGGTGTTTAGTTTAGAGGAGTCTCACTGTATTTTATTCGGTCCCAAGGGTGTTTAGTTTAGAGGAGTCTCACTGTATTTTATTCGGTCCCAAGGGTGTTTAGTTTAGAGGAGTCTCACTGTATTTTATTCGGTCCCAAGGGTGTTTAGTTTAGAGGAGTCTCACTGTATTTTATTCGGTCCCAAGGGTGTTTAGTTTAGAGGAGTCTCACTGTATTTTATTCGGTCCCAAGGGTGTTTAGTTTAGAGGAGTCTCACTGTATTTTATTCGGTCCCAAGGGTGTTTAGTTTAGAGGAGTCTCACTGTATTTTATTCGGTCCCAAGGGTGTTTAGTTTAGAGACGTCTCACTGTATTTTATTCGGTCCCAAGGGTGTTTAGTTTAGAGGAGTCTCACTGTATTTTATTCGGTTCCAAGGGTGTTTAGTTTAGAGGAGTCTCACTGTATTTTATTCGGTCCCAAGGGTGTTTAGTTTAGAGGAGTCTCACTGTATTTTATTCGGTCCCAAGGGTGTTTAGTTTAGAGGAGTCTCACTGTATTTTATTCGGTCCAAGGGTGTTTAGTTTAGAGGAGTCTCACTGTATTTTATTCGGTCCCAAGGGTGTTTAGTTTTCTCACTGTATTTTATTCGGTCCCAAGGGTGTTTAGTCTCACTGTATTTTATTCGGTCCCAAGGGTGTTTAGTTTAGAGGAGTCTCACTGTATTTTATTCGGTCCCAAGGGTGTTTAGTTTAGAGGAGTCTCACTGTATTTTATTCGGTCCCAAGGGTGTTTAGTTTAGAGAGTCTCACTGTATTTTATTCGGTCAAGGGTGTTTAGTTTAGAGGAGTCTCACTGTATTTTATTCGGTCCCAAGGGTGTTTAGTTTAGAGGACATCTCACTGTATTTTATTCGGTCCCAAGGGTGTTTAGTTTAGAGGAGTCTCACTGTATTTTATTCGGTCCCAAGGGTGTTTAGTTTAGAGACATCTCACTGTATTTTATTCGGTCCCAAGGGTGTTTAGTTTAGAGGAGTCTCACTGTATTTTATTCGGTCCCAAGGGTGTTTAGTTTAGAGGAGTCTCACTGTATTTTATTCGGTCCCAAGGGTGTTTAGTTTAGAGGAGTCTCACTGTATTTTATTCGGTCCCAAGGGTGTTTAGTTTAGAGACATCTCACTGTATTTTATTCGGTCCCAAGGGTGTTTAGTTTAGAGGAGTCTCACTGTATTTTATTCGGTCCCAAGGGTGTTTAGTTTAGAGACATCTCACTGTATTTTATTCGGTCCCAAGGGTGTTTAGTTTAGAGGAGTCTCACTGTATTTTATTCGGTCCCAAGGGTGTTTAGTTTAGAGACATCTCACTGTATTTTATTCGGTCCCAAGGGTGTTTAGTTTAGAGGAGTCTCACTGTATTTTATTCGGTCCCAAGGGTGTTTAGTTTAGAGGAGTCTCACTGTATTTTATTCGGTCCCAAGGGTGTTTAGTTTAGAGGAGTCTCACTGTATTTTATTCGGTCCCAAGGGTGTTTAGTTTAGAGGAGTCTCACTGTATTTTATTCGGTCCCAAGGGTGTTTAGTTTAGAGACATCTCACTGTATTTTATTTGTTCCCAAGGTCCCTAATTGAAGGTCCAGGAACAATATTTGGTTGGTAACACATTTTCCATTGCGGGCAAAATGGGTGAAATGGCCACGCCCTTTTTGCATGAAGTACTACTATCCGCCGTGACTATATCTCCAGAACCGTTGGACATAGGAGGTTGCCTGACCACTCAAACAGTGCGGAATGGCCACATTATGGGGGGTCTGTAATTACATTTTCATATCCAAAAGTCAATGGTTTTTAAGATTATTGCCAAAAACCGATTTCAGCATGTTACGCACTACAATTATTCTTATTGTTCCTGTTCCTATTGTTCAATTACTTGATTCCTGAAGAGTCTAGCAACAATCTGCATAAAAAACTACAATGAACCCTATTAGATGTTTCTTTTTTGTTTCAGAAGGCGTTAAAGTGTAATAGCAATTTCATTTTCTGTTACCATGACCTCCTCCACCCCCACCAATGTTGATTTGTTGTGCGTAAACCTGTACTGTTAGTGCTATTGAAGTTTGTTATTGTACTACATTTATATCAGCGTATTATTAATAAAAATGGATTGTAGTGGTTTGAGGGTACACGCTGGCTACTGTTATTAAAAGTATTAGTGTGCTAGTTGCCTATTCACCACCAGGGAATGATCTGATTAGCAATTGTGTAAATATCAGTAACACAATAACCCAATCCAAAACATAACTCCTGGGTGATAATGTCATTAATGTATGAGTGTGATATCTGTGTGGGTAAGCAAATAGGTTTCAGTCAGAATACACCATATAAAGTGATATGTTCCATAGTAAATGCTCGTGTTCAAAATTCTTTATCATCAGATTTGAACACGTGTACACGTTGTTAAAGTACAATCTCGAGTATATTCGCTAATGTGGGTAACATAAAAATGTACTATTCCTCATTCAAACATTCTGTTTAAGGGAGCTAGTTAACTGTTGTATGTTTCAAAGTGTTAAAACATGACCCGTAAATAGCAAAAACATATGACTTTGTTAAAACTTTACTTTTGTAAAATGCATTAATAAATGAAGTTATGTATGGTGAAGCACAAATTTAGCTTTCATCTAATACTTATTAAATGTTTTAATTTCACTATATCTCATTGTTTGAAATAGGTAATAACTACATGTATAATATTAAACTCTTAACTGTTTCATATTCCTAAAGTTCTTGACAAATTAATTAGTAACCTTTTTCACATATATTAAAAGAGAATACGAAAAGATTAAAACGTATTCAACGAGCAAAGATAATATGTTTTCGTAAATTGTATGATATGATTGAAAAGTAAATTTCAATATTAAACCAGACACTCATTAATATATAGTAACAGGCACTGATATTTCAAACAAGAAAATGTATTTAATATGTAATATTAGTGATGGTATTAGTCAGAAACGTGCTATAATGGCTGCTAACGTTTGGGTTCATGTGACTCTTGCTACTATGAGAACTCTCCTATATATAACCTACACAATGACAAAAAGAACATCAGATGTGAGGAATTAATATTCCGAACAAGAAAAGTCAATTTCAGCGAGTAATAGGTTCTACTGCACAATGTTGAATATTAATCAACACAAAATAGGCTTATTGGCTAATACATAATTTTAGGGATTCTAGCGATTACCAGTGTCACGTGGGCACACACTTTGTGACTACAACCTTCAAAATGTAGAGGATAGAAATCTATTAATTCCAAAACCTAAAATATCTTTATTTAAACATGCTTTCAGTTACTCTGGACCAGTACTTTGGAATAAATTGCCTAAAGCTATCCGATCATCGCCAAATACTGCTGTTTTTAAATATAGACTCAAGAAATATTTTCTAAAATAATATCATTTGTACATATATTTATTGCCATATATGTATTTTCTATTTGTTCATAGTGTATGTATTGTAATTCTGTATTGTTTGTACCTGAGGGCCTCAGGGAAGATTAGCTTTTGCTAACTGTGTTACCCTCACTAAATAAAGAATTTATTATTATTATTATATTATTATTATTACTTTGCTCTATGTCACTTCAAGAAAATACCACGCAGGTTCGTTTCGCATGGAGGCGTCGGGTCTTTTCGTGTAGCGTTGGTACTTGTTAACAACATGTAAGTTTAATGTCATGACTGTACTCGAAAATAATCAAACTAAAGCTTTGTGGTATGAGATTTAGACACAGTCGCCCTCTTTAGCCCTCCCCTACAACATATCAACAAGGGGATCGCTAGCTAGGTATTTCTGAGAGGATATTAAGGTGGAAGAATGAAGGAATCAATGAAGGAATGTTTGAAGAAAGGAAGGAAATGTTTTATTTAACGACACACTGAACATATTTACGGCTATATGCGTCAGTAATGAATGAATGAATGAATGAATGAATGAATGAATGAATGAATGAATTAATTAATGTTTAACCACACAAAAATACATAGGTTATTGGGTGTCAAACAATAGTACAAATATGCATGAATTGATGATCAACATCAATATATAATTAAAAATACAGTGTAAAGAACTGTGCAAATTATAGATATCACAAGTACATGTATATTAAAGTTTCGAGTATATAAATATCATAGGTACGTATATTAAAATTTTGAATAAAAGTGAACATGTAAAATTTTCAAAATGTGTTGAGGCTGGAATCGAATGATTCCATTACATCACAAATAAAGTTCTGCTCTGTTCAAGTATGTGTGACTGATGCGAGCTATTTCATTCGTCCAGCGCCGCCTGTATGAGGAATGCCACTCTTCCAAGACTGACTGACAGAATGAAGCTTGCCAAGTTGAGAAGATATATTGGTTAATATCATGTTTAATATCAGTGCAAGGCACACCAACCCTGACATGAGGCAAATCCAACTTGGCAGCTGTCTGGGCTCTTAGCAGAATACGATATATTTATTAGCAATACATAAAACAAAAACACAAAAAAACTTTCGTATCAACATCCCAATTAAGGGATGTTCCAGCTTTATAGTTTCTAAGACACGAAAGTGAGCTCATAGAAATAATATACATTTATTTGGACTCAATAGAATCCTTAATTTGTTCCGGTGCTTTATGCCGAATAAGGCAGTCTCATAGAAATGATTGTATCTAATGGAGGAACTGAAGTACAAACCACAAAATTCCCATTCTGTGATCCATTAGCCTGAATGATAAAATACATATCTGCAGTTTGATTATGAAAATTAATGAAAGCTATATTTTAAAACAAGATAATGTACGTAGTATATCGATTAACCAAGGGACAATATGATAAAGTGTCATACATATGTTGTGGCCTTGGTGGTATTGTATAATTGTGGTGCATAACATGCTGAAATTGGTTTTTGGTAATTATCTTAAAAACCATTGACTTTTGGATATTAAAATGTATTACTGACCCCCCATAATGTGGCCATTCCGCACTGTTTGAGTGGTCAGGCAACCTCCTATGTCCAACGGTTCTGGAGATATAGTCACGGCGGATAGTAGTACTTCATGCAAAAAGGGCGTGGCCATTTCACCCATTTTACCCGCAATGGAAAATGTGTTACCAACCAAATATTGTTCCTGGACCTTCAATTAGTGGATTCATGAAGAGTTTAGCTCTCGACATACAATTGCATACAACACCACCATGAGCTACTCTAGTACTAAGGGTGTTTAGTTTGCATAGCTAGACATGTGTTTTATAACCTGTAAAATGTGCTTTATTACATAGAGGTGACATGACACACCAAGAACGATAAGCCAGACCTGTAATTAATAACCTAAACAGTGTGCTTTGTTACACAGAGGTGAAAGTAGAAACAGGTACATCTATAAAACTTGCTATAGATAATTGAGGACACAATGTTCCTAATGTCAAAGATAGACAGTTTTCACACCATTGTTTTTGCTTTGTACAGTTCAAATGACGTCACTTGATGTCTTCCTACAATAACGAACTACTGGACACATAAATCTTCTTTTTTTTGAATGCCATAAAACTTTCATTGCAAAATTCTATTGGAAAATTTCAATGAAAAGATTACTAATGCACCTAACTGAGATAGAAGAAAAGATTGCAGTTTAATTTTTTTTAATCTTTTAAAAAATATGGATATGAAGTGAAATTATGATAAAATATTTTATATTGATTGTATATGAAGCAAAAACGATGTTGAGAAATTTGTCTGTCATCAACCTTTGTTTATAAGAAAATATAAGTAAAATAGCAATTTTCAAACCTGTTTTAAATCTCTATCTTCTGTCATCTGTCTTCCCTTGACCATCAGGCTCACCAGTGTATTGCATTGTTTCCTTTTTCATATACAAATAGACTAAATTAATTCTAAGAACCAAATCACAGGTACTAGTATTCAAAATTTGTGTTTTGTCTTTCTATTTGTATGTGAATGTCCTTATTATGTGATTTGATGAAATCCAAATTTTCTTTCAAGAGAAAATAATTAAAATGTTTGCGAGTGAAAGAGTGTGAAGTGAGCGATGGAGATAATTAAAATGTTTGCGAGTGAAAGAGTGTGAAGTGAGCGATGGAGATAATTAAAATGTTTGCGAGTGAAAGAGTGTGAAGTGAGCGATGGAGATAATTTAAATAAAAAACAAAAACAATGCATTTAATAGGAATTAGCATCACACTAGCTGTATATTTCAGTGATGTTATGGCAAAATTTAATAGGTCACACGAGCAAACTTTCAACATGTAATAATTATACACCTCACTTTCAGTCAAGTCAGTTATTAATTAGACAACTATATTAGGTCAAAATCGGTGAATAAATAGAAAGTAGTAAATAATGAAATAAACATAATGTGGAGTCATTGTGAACCAGACGTCGTATTATCAAAAACATGAAATACAATGGAATAAACTGCGATGTCCAAACAGTGTCAATGTTATAAAGTTTGTGTATGTCAAGGTCTGACACAATAAAATAAAAATCTATAATTATGGTACGTCATTAAAGGTTGTTCATAAATCGTGCTTGCTTAGGTGTAAATAGTCCATAATTGTATTACTACAGAATTGTAAATTTTAAATTTCAATTATCTCAAAATACCAGTTGTGACATCATAGGTTATTCCTGTGGACCTTATATATATATATAAATATTGATGGTCCAAACATTGGAACATCAGAATTTGATCAACCCATCTAGCCCCTAATTTGGAGCCAACCATATGGCCACCTATTATTGTTGTTTAACAATTGAAGATCAAAGTATATTTCTTTGCTTATAATTTTGTTTATAATTGTCATAAAATAGACAAGAAAAGTTATCTTTATTACAGTAAAACATATACTATTTTTAATGATAACAGTTGATCAGATAGTTATCTTTATTACAGTAAAACATATACTATTTTTAATGATAACAGTTGATCAAATAGTTATCTTTATTAGAGTAAAACATATACTATTTTTAATGATAACAGTTGATCAGATAGTTATCTTTATTAGAGTAAAACATATACTATTTTTAATGATAACAGTTGATCAGATAGTTATCTTTATTACAGTAAAACATATACTATTTTTAATGATAACAGTTGATGAGATAGTTAAACAGATAAAAGCAAAACAAGTTGTAACAATATAATTTGCTAATGCGTGACAGAAGCCAACTGTTGGAAACCCTTGTGCAACCATTACACCAGGTACAGTCATGTCTGTCCTACTGGAATGGGAATGGGAACTGTATTAACGTGCCCCTATCCAAAAAGGTTCAGGCACGCCCACTACGGATTTAGCCTCTGACTTCGCCAGTGACTAACTCCGGAGCAGGGGGGGGGGGGGGGGGGGGGGGGGGGGGGGAGGTAAGTTTGAAGTGGGCAGATTTTGGAATAAAGCCATTTAGTAAGGTCAACGTGAGCACGGACCGACTAGCAGACACTTCGCAAACTTGAAGTAACACCGAGTAGGAGCCGTGCTCTGATTGGCTGAATTTCGATTCCTCGGTGAAGCCTGTAATTTACCTAAGTCTACAAAGAGTAACTGCATCCAAATACATGTCTGGACTCTAAATTTAAACCCAAAACGTTTATGACTGCTCGGCCGAAAGGGTTTTAAGGTGATTTTGAGCAATTGAATGGGCGCCAAAATAAAATGCGTTAGACTATTTAAAAAAAAAATAAACATATGAATTTAGAACTCGATCGAAAACTTTTAAAGTCTAACTAGCCCAAAAAACATAGTACTCACGGAGGTGAGGGAGGTTGGCAAAAGGGAGCACGTCACGGTGTTCCGATAAAGATGACAGCGTCGAAATGCGGGATGACCGACCGATATGGGGATGCTGCTAACGCCTTGGCTGTTGAGCGGTACTCTTCCCCGGCTGTGATCTTGATCATTCGATGTATGGTCGGGTTGTCCATTTCTGGGAGTAGCAGTCCTTGGTTGTAAATTCCTTTTCGGCGTACTGTAAAACAGATACCTCGGCCATCCCGCATTGTGACGTGGTGGAAACAGTAGTCTCCCTCTGTCGGGCTCGTTGGTAATGGTTGAAATGCCTCGTGCTTAGGTTGCGTGAAGAGGAAGTTGACGTCCTCGATGTTGGTTTTGGAGAGCTGAGCGTGGCGTGCTGTTAGTTTGCCGGCCTTCAGTGACCAAGGCTCGTCCCCGTCCATGTCCGGCTTCGGTGGTTGACTCGGAGGGCCTGGCTTGTCTGGTTGGCCACTCGGGGGAGTGGTTGCCTTCCGCTTCACCATGGCAATCTTTCGGGCCTGCGCCTCAACGGGTGCTGCCTGTATAGTCGGCGGCACAACCGGAGGCGCTGAAGTCCTGGCCTGTGGAGTGGGTCTAGTCAGACCTTTGGTTGAAGTCGGGACATCCGGGGCTGGCGCCTCTTCCAATCCTGTCTTCTTCCGGGGTACGGCGGTTGGCGGCGCAACAGAAGGAGTTGCTGCCGGCGGTTTAGCCGCCGGTTTTGGCTCCCCCTGTGCCTTTCCTGTCGCACGTCTCCTCCTCCTCCATCTTCCAGTCTTCGGTGGTACCGGGTCCCCGTACACCAAGGTCACGGAAGCCCGTGACCCGGTATACGTGACCCGGTATTCCAGCAACGCTCCGTAGGAGACCATAAGTCCCCCCAGGTGGGGGGGTAACGCGAGAGTACATTGACATACGTCCATCCTCATCGTGGTCAATTTCGAAGTGTGAATCGAATGGCACACTGATAGGTCTGTCCTACTGCCACTTGAGCAGCATTGCGTGCTATAAATGACTTTGCTAAAACAATGTAAAGCAATTATTGCTGTCTGCTTTTCAGTCGGTGGTATAATGGTCCAGTGATCTGTGAGTGAAGAAAAATGCCTTGAGAAGTGTCAGAGACTGAAATAGCACTCTACACTGTGATTCTTAGTTGTTTAGGCTGCAGATCATTGCACATACACAATCGACTTCCTTAGCCAGCTGGGCACTGCAAGTCCAATCTACCCACGAACACGAGGCCAGGGTAAATGGAAAAGCCATTTAAAAAGAACAGTGAACCCAGTCGTGAAGAAAAACAAAATAAAAACGTGAGATACGACCCTCACCATGTGTAACGGTTTTGTCATTCAGATTCAATTACGGTGTCCGATCATGAGAGTTTAAACTGAACACTAAATATTGTAGTATATCGCAAGATGATGTTTAAATATAAAAGGCAAGAAAACCAAGGAATGAGCAAAAAAGGTTAAACAAATAGGCCTATGTCCTCTCAATGGCGAGCCAAGAGAAAAAGAGGCCAATGATATGCACATGTTTCATACAGGCAAGGACCCATAAAATTCAAGCACTTTTCAAGGACCCACCTTATGTTTTCAAGGACCATAAATACAAACCAAATAACTGAGCTATGCTGAAGCTTGCAGTATCCACTTTGTTTTTTCTGTGTTTTTTGCTGTCTTCGAGCGATTTGAGTGCACTCTCGCCCATGGTGCCAATGTTAATATCCTTGCGACAACAGGAACACACAGCCTTTGACATGTCCTTACTCTCTCTGATCCATGCATATTTTCGACACCACGTTTTGTTAAAAACACACTTTCCACTAGGCATGTTTAAATTTGAACATGTGCTTGCAAAAACTTCAAAATCTAAGTGATTCCGCGTCGTCTCGCCTGACTATTGTTTGCAGTTCTCAAAACGAGGCTATTACGCTCATCAATAATCGGTAAGTCTCGGCTGAGGCATTCGGAACATAGCATTTGTCGCGGAACGTCGTGAGTGCTGGAATGAAAGTGCGAACACGGAAGTAAAATGCTAAATTTCTTTCGAGATTGTTCCGTAATCTCTGGTTAAAATGACGCGCTAGTCACACTGACATGAAATTCAAGGACTTTTCAAGCACTTTTGCACTTTTCAAGGACTTTTCAAGCACTTCCCAAAAAAATAAGCCATGTATGCAGAAAAGTTTTTCCCCCATTTTGCCTTAACGCTCAGTAAGTAGTTATATCTGGGTCAGCTCTATGTTCCCTCAGCTCTATGTTCCCTCACGGTTAGGGTTAGGGTTCCTCAGCTCTATATTCCCTCATGGTTATGCTATGGTCACACTCTCAAGGACGGCCTTCCCGAATTACTACGGATTCAATCCAGGATTATTCCTAGTAATCCATGTTGGATCCTTGATCATACGTAGGTGTGGTTCCAATCCGTACTTGATTTTTGAACATGCTCAAAAAACTACTACGGATGGAAATCCGTTCTTATCCTTACTAACTCGTACTAATCCCATACCAATCCTTACTTATACGTACCTATCCCGACTAAACCATTATAACACTTACTAATGCATAATAACCCTGCATAGAGTGCCATGCCGTGAGCCTCGGTCACACTATCAAGGATCAGGAGGCCGGGTTAGCCAAGGATACAATCCGGTATCATTCGTGACAATCCGTTGTGGTCCGTATAAACTATACCGATCCTTAATGATCCATAGTGACCTGTAGCGACCCGTAATGCTCCCCATTGTCAACTAACCCCCTATCCTTAATAATCTTTGGTTTATCTGTCGAAAACCGTAGTTAAACTGTGGTGCATCCGTGGGGGACTGCGGATAGACCACTATCCGGGGTCATCCGTGTGGTTTTCATCCATCGTGGATCCGGCCAGATGATCCTTAACAATGTGACCACGTTTTTAAGGTTAGGGTCCCTCAGCTCTATGTTCCCTCAGGGTTAGGGTCTCTCAGCTCTATGTTCCCAAAGGGTTAGGGTTAAGGTTCCTCAGCTCTATGTTCCCTCAGGGTTAAGGTCCCTCAGCTCTATGTTCCCTCAGGGTTAGGGTTCCTCAGCTCTTTGTTCCCTCAGGGTTAGGGTTCCTCAGCTCTATGTTCCCTCAGCACTATGTTCCCTCAAGGTTAGGGTTCCTCAGCTCTATGTTCCCTCAGCACTATGTTCCCTCAGGGTTAGGGTTCCTCAGCTCTATGTTCCCTCAGCACTATGTTCCCTCAAGGTTAGGGTTCCTCAGCTCTATGTTCCCTCAGCACTATGTTCCCTCAAGGTTAGAGTTCCTCAGCTCTATGTTCCCTTAGGGTTAGAGTTCCTCAGCTCTATGTTCCCTCAGGGTTAGAGTTCCTCAGCTCTGCATTCCCTCAGGGTTAGGGTTCCTCAGCTCTATGTTCCCTCAGGGTTAGAGTTCCTCAGCTCTGCATTCCCTCAGGGTTAGGGTTCCTCAGCTCTATGTTCCCTCAGGGTTAGAGTTCCTCAGCTCTGCATTCCCTCAGGGTTAGGGTTCCTCAGCTCTATGTTCCCTCAGGGTTAGGGTTCCTCAGCTCTGCATTCCCTCAGGGTTAGGGTTCCTCAGCTCTATGTTCCCTCAGGGTTAGAGTTCCTCAGCTCTGCATTCCCTCAGGGTTAGGGTTCCTCAGCTCTATGTTCCCTCAGGGTTAGAGTTCCTCAGCTCTGCATTCCCTCAGGGTTAGGGTTCCTCAGCTCTATGTTCCCTCAGGGTTAGGGTTCCTCAGCTCTGCATTCCCTCAGGGTTAGGGTTCCTCAGCTCTATGTTCCCTCAGGGATAGGGTTCCTTAGCTCTATGTTCTCTCATGTTTAGGGTTCCTCACCTCTATGTTGCCTTAGGGATAGGGTTCCTAGGGTTAGGGTTCCTCAACTCTATGTTCCCTCAGGGATAGGGTTCCTCAGCTCTATGTTCCCTCAGGGTTAGGGTTAGGGTCCCTCAGCTCTATGTTGCCTCAGGGATAGGGTTCCTAGGGTTAGGGTTAGGGTTCCTCAACTCTATGTTCCCTCAAGGATAGGGTTCCTCGCTCTATGTTCCCTCAGGGATAGGGTTCCTCGCTTTATGTTCCCTCATGGTTAGAGTTAGGGTCCCTCAGTTCTATGTTCCCTCAGGGTTAGGGTTAGGGTCCCTCAGCTCTATGTTCCCTCAGGGTTAGGGTTAGGGTCCCTCAGCTCTATGTTCCCTCAGGGTTAGGGTTCCTCAGCTCTATGTTCCCTCAGGGTTATGGTTCCTCAGCTCTATGTTCCCTCAGGGTTATGGTTAGGGTTCCTCAGTCTAACGAATGTTTACCGTCATAAGTTTTGGAATATAAATATAATATACACTGAAAAAGATATATATCAGGGAACACTTCATTCACTACACAAGTTTCAGATATCGATCACTGCATAATTAAAAACATTAAACAGATAAATTTTCAGTTGACTAAATGCATCGCTAATCAAGATTTTGAAAACAAAATGTTCCCTGTGTATGTATTACAAACACACACAAACACACACACACACACACACACACACACACACACACACACACGCAGAGACACGCAGAGAGAGACACACATAGACAATATGAGTCCACATGAAAAACTATCAAAGTAAGATTTTAGTTTTAGAGAAATATAGATTTTAAAGGTTGATGCTGCTTGAATGTGTTCACATTGAATGCTCGTAAATTACACTGCATGCTGTACTGCTGTGGGATGATGTTATTGTGTCATACACACACATATATAATGGTTTTGTTGCTGTTATTAAACAGAAAAACTTGTTGTTTTTTCAGTTGGGTCATGACCGTGACTATAATGGAGGCTAGCAGACTGAAGTGTCTTACTGGAAGAACAACATAACAACTCAACCAGTTTCACAAATCCACAATTAAACTAATGTCAACACATTAAGATAGTGGGGGAAATCTCAATTTCATCATATTGTGACTTACCAGTAGATTGTTTTCACCATGGATTCTTTATATATATACTGAACAAAAAAAGAAACTTCCGATTTGTACATATAGTATTTCATATACATACACACACATACATGTATATACATACACACACATATATACATACACACACACACATATATATACATACACACACATATAAATACACACACACACACATACATGCACACAAACAGGGATCACACCGCTATTTCAGCCAATGAGCGACGTGTAGCCGATGAATTTAGTTCTATGAAAAAGAGTACTTCTTTTCTTTATTTTATTATGTTGGTGTCTGAAGAGACTTGACAGGATGATTATGGAATATTGGAAGGGTAACATTGCCTCTTGATTTTGGCATATCACACTGACAGATGCATATCTGCTTAGCTACAAGCAAGACCATTGTTTGGTATGCCTGTGGTACATATATTTAACGAGAGTAGCCTCCCCTCCATTAGCCCATGTGCTTAGGAGAGTGGATAATTGAAATTGCAGGTGGTCGAAGTATCAATTTTATTTGCTTAAATCCTGTCACAGAGGCTGTTCTCTTCATGTCAGGTAGTATATAGCACCTACTGTTAATAATTTAGTCAGTGCTTGGCTTTATAATTGTACTGTCACCAATGTATAATCAATAGTGGTGAGATACCTAAATACACACACATATATACATACATACACATACACACACACACAAACACACACACACATATATATATATACATACACACACACACACACACATATACATACGCACACACACACACACACACATATACATACATACACACACACACACACACACTATATATATATATATATACACACACATATACATACATACACACACACAAACATATACATACATATACACACACACACATATACATACATACACACACACAAACACACACACACACATATATATATATACACACACACACACACACACATACATACGCACACACACACACACACACATATACATACATACACATACACACACACAAACACACACACACACATATATATATATACATACACATACACACACACAAACACACACACACATATATACATACATACACATACACACACACAAACACACACACACACATATATATATATACACACACACACACACACACACATATACATACGCACACACACACACACACACACACACACACACACACACTATATATATATATATATACACACACACATATACATACATACACACACACACACATATACATACATATACACACACACACATACATGTATATATATACACACACACACACACATGTATACATGTATGTATATAAAGTATCTATTTAAAAAAGAAGAATTGTTTTGCTCCTTCAGTGTTTGGATTGTCTCGCACCCGCCACAAGTGGTAGATCAAAGTCGGCCTTACCAGTAATGTTGGGCTTAACTACAAATAGTTTTATATATAATTTCTTCTTACTTGGCAATATTTCTGGCATAAATATGTTGACATGTCGATACCTCCTTTAACGCACCTGCCAGTCTGATGGACACAGTCAAAGCAAGGTTCTGTGTATAAAACATACACATATCTCATCAGTGATGTATATCACAGCTATCAAGACAAGAAGTCTGCAAAATTAAATGTCTTACCAACTATAAGCATAAGAATGAAAGTCCAGTGCTCTACCAACTGAGCTAACAGGGAAATTCCCACTAGCTACTGCCAGTAGGAGCACGTTATACCAACACTACTACATACTCCCCCCTCAAGTGAAGCTACGTCCCGGAGCTGTGGGCCACGGGCAGTTGAACTGTTATGGGTCCTGACTGAGTTATAATTGTATTCGTGTGTTAACAACACACCCAGTCCCTATGTCGGCTCCAAATGTAACAGAAAAATCAACCTCCACTTAGAGGATTCGAACCACAAACTCTCAGTACAAGAGTCCAGTGCTCTACCAAGTGAGCTAATAGGGAAATTCCCACTAGCTACTGCCAGTAGGAGCACTTTATATCAATACTACTATATATCTATATATCTATACATATATATATATATATATGCAGTGGAGCACCATTAAGTTGATATCATGGGGACCACAAAAAAATATTGAGTTAACCTAATATCGACTCAAATATTAATTGAAATATGTAACAAGTAAAAAAGTTATATATAAAAATATATTTTTGAAAATAATTTATGCTTTGAAAAATAAATTAATCAATCTATTGTAACACTGTGCACATTCTGAACAAAGTTAATAATCTTTTAAAATTTCTATAAAATATATTGTGAAATTAAAATCACTGTAAACGTTAGAACAATTTAAATTTATCTTCAGACATGAATTTATAAGAAAGTTATAATAACAAAACACAGTTACACCAAGGCCATCGGTCTACAGGCTGGTAGGTACTGGGTTCGGATCCCAGTCGAGGCATGGGATTTTTAATCGAGATACCGACTCCAAACCCTAAGTGAGTGCTCCGCAAGGCTCAATGGGTAGGTGTAAACCACTTGCACTGACCAATGATCCATAACTGGTTCAACAAAGGCCATGGCTTGTGCTATCCTGCCTGTGGGAAGCGCAAATAAAAGATCCCTTGCTACCTGTCGTAAAAAGAGTAGCCTATGTGGCGACAGCGGGTTTCCTCTAAAAACAGTGTCAGAATGACCATATGTTTGACGTCCAATAGCTGATGATAAGATAAAAAATCAATGTGCTCTAGCGGCGTCGTTAAATAAAACAAACTTTTTTTTTTACAGTTACACCAAATGTTTTGTAGAAGAACAAATAAAACATTCCACACCTAATTCATAGGAATAAGTCTAGGAATAATGTTTGTCGCTCATTGGTTCGTGACATCAAAGCTAAAACATTTACACATCGACTTTGCATCAACTTCAGATACAACAGGGCCACAGGCAGTTAACATCTGTTTGACAATGATGTCATCTGACATGGTCACATAGGTAGTAAAGTGCTTGACTCGTGCATATTCCTCTTGACTCAGTTAACATCTGTTTGACAATGATGTCATCTGACATGGTCACATAGGTAGTAAAGCACTTGACTCGTGCATATGCCTCTCGACTCAGTTGCCATAAGAAAGTCAGCATGTAGCGGAAACAGTGGTGTCACTCAATAAACACTGTCATCGCTGCCTTCTTTGTCAATTAACAACTAGTTAACCTATCAAGACAAATGAATCCTACTTTTACCAGTCCACAATTTTTCAAAGCCACAAATCACATGACTAGTTGCATTCTGTAACAATCGTCGTCTGTTAATGTTTTCTTTTAAGCTCAATAAAACCATCTTGATTTAGATCAATCTTTCTTTAACGTTATTAACGTGCCTATATCCAAAAGAGGTTTAGATACGTATGGTTTAGATAATTCCATTTGTTCATCTTACACGTGAACGGTAACAGTGGTTACATGTTCAAATCTTATGTACAAATCATGTGTTTACAGTCAAATGTTGGCAACTCTTTTGATGGTTGGTTACATGCTTACAATACTGGTACAGCACTGACTTCTGATCGTGCAATTCATATCTACCTTTAAAAATATTTTATTTATTTTAATACATAATATTAATATTAATATCGACACATAGAGACATTTTTCCATATAAAAGTCTACATTGGGACCCCAAAATATATTGACACAAACATAATATCGACTCAACTGAGATAAAAACATGATAGTTAATACATGTTTTGGCCGGGACCAGCCAGTCATATAACACAAGCGATATATCGACTCAAGCAAGTTCGACACAATAGTGTTCGACAGTATATATAGATACAGACGAGTACTCTTATGACAAATTAAAGGCACCAGGAATATTAGTTTGTTATAGCAGTAGTTCGTTATACACATTTGCATTTTCATTGGATACCGACAGAACATGAAAGAAGGGACTTAAACAAGCAAATAATAGCATATTGTTTTCAATTATACTTGAAAATATGATTTTAAAAAATCAATAATATTAGTTTAATTTAAAAAAATAGTTTTGACATGCATTGAGCTGAACATTCATAGATTTGTGAGAAATGGAGCAAAACAAAAACTTTCATGTTGAGCTAAATGAAAAAGTTGATGCTGGCGCAACTGAGGCTCTGTCAGAGATGTAAAACCTAGACCTCATCTATAAAACAATAGTGACATAGGGCTCAGACACAGAGTTTGTAAAACCTAGACCTCATCTATAAAACAATAGTGACATAGGGCTCAGACACAGAGTTTGCAAAACCTAGACCTCATCTATAAAACAATAGTGACATAGGGCTCAGACACAGAGTTTGTAAAACCTAGACCTCATCTATAAAACAATAGTGACATAGGGCTCAGACACAGAGTTTGTAAAACCTAGACCTCATCTATAAAACAATAGTGACATAGGGCTCAGACACAGAGTTTGTAAAACCTAGACCTCATCTATAAAACAATAGTGACATAGGGCTCAGACACAGAGTTTGTAAAACCTAGACCTCAT
Source organism: Gigantopelta aegis (assembly GCF_016097555.1). Lineage (NCBI taxonomy): Eukaryota > Metazoa > Mollusca > Gastropoda > Neomphalida > Peltospiridae > Gigantopelta > Gigantopelta aegis. The sequence goes on from NC_054708.1 coordinate 89,147,010, forward strand.
CTATAAAACAATAGTGACATAGGGCTCAGACACAGAGTTTGTAAAACCTAGACCTCATCTATAAAACAATAGTGACATAGGGCTCAGACATAGAGTTTGTAAAACCTAGACCACATCTATAAAACAATAGTGACATAGGGCTCAGACACAGAGTTTGTAAAACCTAGACCACATCTATAAAACAATAGTGACATAGGGCTCAGACAGAGAGTTTGTAAAACCTAGACCTCATCTATAAAACAATAGTGACATAGGGCTCAGACACAGAGTTTGTAAAACCTAGACCTCATCTATAAAACAATAGTGACATAGGGCTCAGACACAGAGTTTGTAAAACCTAGACCACATCTATAAAACAATAGTGACATAGGGCTCAGACACAGAGTTTGTAAAACCTAGACCTCATCTATAAAACAATAGTGACATAGGGCTCAGACACAGAGTTTGTAAAACCTAGACCTCATCTATAAAACAATAGTGACATAGGGCTCAGACACAGAGTTTGTAAAACCTAGACCTCATCTATAAAACAATAGTGACATAGGGCTCAGACACAGAGTTTGTAAAACCTAGACCTCATCTATAAAACAATAGTGACATAGGGCTCAGACACAGAGTTTGTAAAACCTAGACCTCATCTATAAAACAATAGTGACATAGGGCTCAGACAGAGAGTTTGTAAAACCTAGACCTCATCTATAAAACAATAGTGACATAGGGCTCAGACACAGAGTTTGCAAAACCTAGACCTCATCTATAAAACAATAGTGACATAGGGCTCAGACACAGAGTTTGTAAAACCTAGACCTCATCTATAAAACAATAGTGACATAGGGCTCAGACAGAGAGTTTGTAAAACCTAGACCTCATCTATAAAACAATAGTGACATAGGGCTCAGACACAGAGTTTGTAAAACCTAGACCTCATCTATAAAACAATAGTGACATAGGGCTCAGACACAGAGTTTGTAAAACCTAGACCTCATCTATAAAACAATAGTGACATAGGGCTCAGACACAGAGTTTGTAAAACCTAGACCTCATCTATAAAACAATAGTGACATAGGGCTCAGACATAGAGTTTGTAAAACCTAGACCTCATCTATAAAACAATAGTGACATAGGGCTCAGACACAGAGTTTGCAAAACCTAGACCTCATCTATAAAACAATAGTGACATAGGGCTCAGACACAGAGTTTGTAAAACCTAGACCTCATCTATAAAACAATAGTGACATAGGGCTCAGACACAGAGTTTGTAAAACCTAGACCTCATCTATAAAACAATAGTGACATAGGGCTCAGACAGAGAGTTTGTAAAACCTAGACCTCATCTATAAAACAATAGTGACATAGGGCTCAGACACAGAGTTTGTAAAACCTAGACCTCATCTATAAAACAATAGTGACATAGGGCTCAGACACAGAGTTTGTAAAACCTAGACCTCATCTATAAAACAATAGTGACATAGGGCTCAGACACAGAGTTTGTAAAACCTAGACCTCATCTATAAAACAATAGTGACATAGGGCTCAGACACAGAGTTTGTAAAACCTAGACCTCATCTATAAAACAATAGTGACATAGGGCTCAGACACAGAGTTTGTAAAACCTAGACCTCATCTATAAAACAATAGTGACATAGAGTGACATAGGGCTCAGACATAGAGTTTGCAAAACCTAGACCTCATCTATAAAACAATAGTGACATAGGGCTCAGACAGAGAGTTTGTAAAACCTAGACCTCATCTATAAAACAATAGTGACATAGGGCTCAGACAGAGAGTTTGTAAAACCTAGACCACATCTATAAAACAATAGTGACATAGGGCTCAGACAGAGAGTTTGTAAAACCTAGACCTCATCTATAAAACAATAGTGACATAGGGCTCAGACATAGAGTTTGTAAAACCTAGACCACATCTATAAAACAATAGTGACATAGGGCTCAGACAGAGAGTTTGTAAAACCTAGACCTCATCTATAAAACAATAGTGACATAGGGCTCAGACATAGAGTTTGTAAAACCTAAACCACATCTATAAAACAATAGTGACATAGGGCTCAGACATAGAGTTTGTAAAACCTAGACCTCATCTATAAAACAATAGTGACATAGAGCTCAGACATAGAGTTTGTAAAACCTAGACCTCATCTATAAAACAATAGTGACATAGGGCTCAGACATAGAGTTTGTAAAACCTAGACCTCATCTATAAAACAATAGTGACATAGGGCTCAGACAGAGAGTTTGTAAAACCTAGACCTCATCTATAAAACAATAGTGACATAGGGCTCGGACACAGAGTTAGTAAAACCTAGACCTCATCTACAAAATATAGGGCTCAGACATTGAGTTTGTAAAACCTAGACCCCATCTCTAAAACAATACTGACATAGGGCTGGGACATAAGAGTTTGTAAAACCTAGACCTCATCTCTAAAACAATAGTGACATAGGGCTCAGACACAGAGTTTGTAAAACCTAGACCTCATCTATAAAACAATAGTGACATAGGGCTCAGACATTCAGAACTATGATAACTGTCATCAGTGCCATGTATTTCACAACTATGACAACTGTCATCAGTGAGATGTATAATCACAAGTGTCATCAGTGCCATGTATAATCACAAGTGTCATCAGTGCCATGTATATCACAACTGCAATCAGTGCCATGTATAATCACAAGTGTCTTCAGTGCCATGTATATCACAAGTGTCATCAGTGCCATGCATAATCACAAGTGTCATCAGTGCCATGTATAATCACAACTGCAATCAGTGCCATGTATAATCACAAGTGTCATCAGTGTCATGTATATCACAAGTGTCATCAGTGCCATGTATAATCACAAGTGTCATCAGTGCCATGTATAATCACAAGTGTCATCAGTGCCATGTATAATCACAAGTGTCATCAGTGCCATGTATAATCACAACTGCAATCAGTGCCATGTATATCACAACTGCAATCAGTGCCATGTATATCACAAGTGTCATCAGTACCATGTATAATCACAAGTGTCATCAGTGCCATGTATAATCACAAGTGTCATCAGTGCCATGTATATCACAAGTGTCATCAGTGCCATGTATAATCACAAGTGTCATCAGTGCCATGTATAATCACAACTGCAATCAGTGCCATGTATAATCACAAGTGTCATCAGTGCCATGTATAATCACAACTGCAATCAGTGCCATGTATATCACAACTGCAATCAGTGCCATGTATATCACAAGTGTCATCAGTGCCATGTATATTCACAAGTGTCATCAATGCCATGTATATCACAACTGCAATCAGTGCCATGTATAATCACAAGTGTCATCAGTGCCATGTATATCACAACTGCAATCAGTGCCATGTATATCACGATTGTCATCAGTGCCATGTATAATCACAAGTGTCATCAGTGCCATGTATATCACAACTGCAATCAGTGCCATGTATATCACAAGTGTCATCAGTGCCATGTATAATCACAACTGCAATCAGTGCCATGTATAATCACAAGTGTCATCAGTGCCATGTATATCACAACTGCAATCAGTGCCATGTATAATCACAAGTGTCATCAGTGCCATGTATAATTAGAAAATTTGTTTCTAATTTTCATTATTATTCATACTTACCTAGTACTAGCATAACAACAATGCTATATGACCCTGAGTTATAACCTCCACTGCAGAATTATCTCCCCTTGCCGAATGTATAACCTACACCCGCGCATGGGTAGACCGTATATCCTCGTTATCAATTCAAAGTCCAGAATGACTGAATCAAAAAAGACCTCTCTCGGGGCGGGTGGGAGGTAACGGTTGTTGTTGTGCTAGTACTAGGTAAGTATGAATAATAATGAAAATTAGAAACAAATTTTCTAATAGTCTTATTCAACTTACCGTACTAGCACAACAACAATGCTATAACAGACGTGATATAACACCGTTAAAGCACGAGAATTTAACATTAAAGGGAGGAGGTAAGAAAACAAGGAGGACATACCCATTCAACCAGTAGTGTTCGTCTCAAGTAATGATACAGTGAAAAAGCAACCCACATCATACGAGGTATAAAATGTCAAAGTGACTTTTAAATTGAAGAACTACAACCCCAATTAAAAGTAAACTAAGTTAACAAGGTGAGGAAACCCGCACACCAAGTAATGGTAAACGACACTCGACTGCCCCAGATAGTCAACCATCCACCCCACTCTCCAAACAGGAGGTGGAGAACTATCTCCCAGAAAGACTGCCGCTAGCGACCGGACGAAATAAGGGTCACCCCCTACTCGTGGCCCTGCACACCGAAATGAGTTGCTGCCCTGCAATGACTGACTGAATCTGCCGAGTTCCGTCCGGACCAACAGCCATATCACGGAAATAAAACCAGTCAAACGTGTGTCGACCTTTCCAAAATCCCACACTCATGACCTTGAAAATGTCCAAAGAATCAAGGAAATTAAGGGAAGCAGAAATCGCCGAATCTCATGAGGTCGAACGGAGAAATTCCGCAGAACATGATCACCCGCCTTCTCATATGCCAGTTTGATGGTTGCAACAATCCATCTCGACAAAGCATTCTTCGTAATGTCTCCTGGTTGGCGTGTGAAAGAGATAAACAGTCTCTTAGTGTTTTGCCGGAGATTTCTAGTACGCTCCAAATAGAATTTCAAAGCCCGCACCGGACAAAGAAGTCTATCAGAATTATCCGCAGAAAGCGTACGAGATAAACACTGAATAATGGCCGGAGGAAACTCTTCCCCTGGCACCTGGTTCTTAGCCACGAAAACAGGATCAGTACGTAATGTAACTGACCCGTCCGTATTGTAATCCACCAAATCATGCAAAAAAGCATGAATCTCACTAATACGACGGCAAGCCGCTAGTGAGACCAGAAACAAAGTTTTCCACGTCAAATGACGAAGACTGGTGAATTGCAAAGGCTCGTAGGGCTTGCCTTTGAGTGCATGCAGAACCAGAAAAACATTCCATTTTGGCAAAATGGAAGGCTTCTCAACTGTGTTTTGCAACGACTTAAGCAAGTCATGCAACACGAGATTCGTTGAGAAATCTTGACGTCCACACTGCCTCAGAGTAGTGAAAATGGACGACCGGTGACTTCTCACTGTTTGAACCTTCAGCTGTCTTTCTTGGACAAGAGCCAGAAAGTACTCAGCTAAATCATTAACAGTAGGCGACAAGGGATCCGCGCCAGTGACACTGGTAGACCCTCTCCGTAGACTGGCGCTTCGACGAGGAGACGAGCTCAGCAACCCGTTTAGAAAAGCCTCGGTTTCGGAGGGAAACCCCGACAACCGCCATGCGTGAAGTCGGAAAACCTCCGGCTTCGGATGCCACTCTGTCCGACGCAGTCTCTGACTAAGCAGATCGGGTATCAACGGCAACCGCACCGGCTCCTGCACTAAAAGTGACAGGAGCGGAGGAAACCAGGCTTGAGCTGCCCAACTCGGGGCTACGAGCGTGACACGACAAGGTTGCTGTCTGATCTTTGCCAGAACCTTGCCAAGCAGAACCGGAGGGAGAAAGGCGTAAAAATCCAGTCCCGTCCAGTCCATGCTCAACGCATCGTACTCCAGTGCCAGTGGGTCCGGTACCGGCGATACAAACACTGGCAATTGACTGTTCAGGCGAGTGGCAAACATATCGAGTTGAGGACTCCCCCACAACTGAAGAACTCGATAAGCCACCGTCCGGTGCAACATCCACTCTGTCTGAACCGGGGAATGACGACTCAAAGTGTCCGCCAAGACGTTCACGGACGAAGGAATGTGTTTGGCCGATAACACCACTCCCCAATCGTCGCACCATTCCAGAATCTCCAAAGCCGCAAGACTCAATGACAGGGATTTGGTGCCTCCCCACCGATTGAGGTATGCAACAACTGACGTGTTGTCCGACCTCAACAAAATCTGACGATGTCGAATAACAGTCCTGAAATGGAGACAAGCGCGACGCACTGCTTCCATCTCCAACAGGTTGATGTGACGACTCCTCTCTGAAGGAGTCCACACCCCTGACAGATGTTGATCCAAAAGGTGTGCACCGAACCCCTCGAGGGAAGCATCGGTAAACAGGACCAACTCTGGAGAAAGTGGGTGTAAAGGAACAGCCTGGGACATACACTTGTCCACTAGACACTCTTGGATCGGAAGAATGAACCAAGGCCCCAATGGTATCACCAAATCCCAGCTGAGACCATCCCACACTCGGGACAAATGCCATTGAAGCGGTCTCTTGAACCGTCTGAACCGCACATTCAGCGCCGCCAGCGATTCGAGATGGCCTATCAACACATGGAGCGTACGCACCGACGCACTTTGCTCCACCAGAAGACGTTGCGCCAACGTCCTGAAATTGTGAAGTCGCGAATCCGTTGGAAGAACGGACGCCTCCACAAGGTTGAAAACCACCCCGAGATAAGTGAAAACCTGCGTTGGTACTAATTCCGACTTGACCCAATTGGGAATAAACCCCAATCGGAGAATCATGTCGATCACGAACTCCACGCCCACGAGACATGCCGTCTGTGAAGCCGCCGGAATTAACCAATCGTCCAGGTAATTGTGCATCCGTATACCCAACAGATGTACACGCCCCACCACTGCCTTTACTACCCGAGTAAAGACGTGAGGGCTTGTGGCCAATCCGAATGGTAGAACTTGAAACTTGTAAGCTCTGCCATCGTAGAGGAACCGCAAGTACTTCCAAAAATCCCGATGGATTGGAACATGCAGGTAAGCGTCCTTCAAATCGATGGACGCCGCCCATTCCCCCACCTGAAGCAAAGCGCGAACAGACTGAACCGTCTCCATCTTCATAGATGGAATAACGACGAAATAATTCAGTGGCTTCAGGTTTAGAATTGGTCGCCACTCGCCATTCTTCTTCTGGGCGAAGAACAGATGGGAATAAAATCCCGGAGTGCCCAAATCCACCTCCTGGATGGCTTTCTTGTCGAGAAACTCGACAACCATCTTCTCCACCAGTACTCGTTTGTCGACATGCGGTACTGCAGGTAACCGGGGGGAGGACGTCAATGGAGGGGGTGAAGAAAACGGAATTCTGTATCCGTTGCGGACAACCGACAAAACTCATGGTTCCAGATCTGGCAGTTCGCACCAACTTTGAACAAAATGGCGCAATCTGCCCCCCACAGGAAGATCTGCTAACGGAACCTCCGTAAGCAGATGTCGATTGTCCACGCACCCTCATCCCGGCCGCATCCCACCCCTGGGCGCCTTGCCCCAAGCGGAATCACGAAAACGTGCCGGCTTCCCCCGAAAACGTCCCTGTTTCGATGAACCACGGGCATTACCAGACTGCACGCCCGAATCAGACACCACAGGGATCTGATAACTGTCAAGAAAAGTCGATTTCTTAACAGGTGGAGGCTTAAAAGTAGACGCCGCCTGGCGTTTACGAGCAGTTCGGGACGGAGCAGCAGGGACGAATTTCACCGCTTCTTGGTCCATGACCAAGTTAAAATTGGTCCCAAAAAGTAAGGTTTCCCTTACTGAGCGACTACGAAAGTAGGTTTTAACCACACCCGTCGCTCTCAGTCCCGCCAGGTAGTGATCCCGACGCAGAAGTAGACTGTTGGCAAAAACACACCCAGCAAGCTGAGCGACGTGATGAGAGGCTTTAGAAGCCGCCAACAAACAACCCTTAGCCATCGGCGGAAGACCCATGACTGCTTTATCTAACCCAAATAGGAACGTACCTAAATGGTTATTGACTTGAAAAAGAAGTTTAGATAACCTCTCCAAAGTCTCTAAATCCGTGAGTGGCACACTGACATTAGGAGATGGGTGGCAGTCTGCCTTCACCCTAGCGGAAACGACCGCTGGATGTGAAAGGAAGGTAGCTCCCAATGTCTTATACGAAGACGTGGACAAAACCTTCGCCGCAGACAACAGTTTCCCAGTAGCTAACGCTGCCGGAAACTCTTCCATCACCGCCCCCAAAATACGATCGCTACCCACAATCAAAGCATCAATCTCCGCAAGAGATTCATGCGCCTCGTGCGCTAACGGCAAGCCGAAATCCTGCCGCGGAGCATCCGTCGCTAAAGGCCGGTTTCCAAACGAAACACCCTTGTAAGACTGAACAGCCTCCTCTGACGGAATTGCATCCGCGCATACCAGTCGGACCTGTTCCCGTACAAAACCAAGAACCGCCTGGTAATCATAATCGCCGTCTGGCGTACCATCGGCCAAGTTGGGAATCTCATCAAGCACCGTACCTGGTGCCGAACCTTCCCCCGAACCACACACTGATTCGGAGGGAAAATCGTCTTCCGAAGAAGAAATTTTTTCAAACGACGCGCCATGCGCTGACCGTAATGGAAACGAAACTGCATGGGCAGGACGATGCGGATCGGCCGAATCTGCAAACTGGTCCAACCCCGGTCTCGCTGGAAACCCCGGCGGTGGAGAGACTGGTGGAGGCGTATCCCCTAGCCAGGCCATGAAATTCTCAAAAAGAGAAACATAGTCCCCCCGAGTCCGCCCCTGAGGGCCCTGAACGAAAGGTTCCGCCCACGCAGTCGAGGGATAACGCCTGAAACCTCTACCCCGATCTGACAGGTCCGGATTGACCATCGGTGTAGACACAGGCGCACCCAAGAAAGCTGCAGTTTCCCTGATCCCTGCCGAAACAGACAACGGGACTGGTGGTGTCGGTTGAACTGGACCATCAGGAAATTCGTACACGTACGAATCCTGCGCCGAATTCTGAACCCAACGTACCACGTGTGGATTAGCCAACCCAGTTGACGTAGCCACATGCGAACGATCTAAAAGTTGATAACGCTGTACAGGCGCCCCAACAACAGAAGGGACGCCTACTGGCGTCGCACCCGAAACAACGCCACCCGGCTCCGTGACCGAGAGAACGTTGTAAGACTTCGCGATTTCGCCAAGTGGCTCGATCACCGAAGTAGCGCCGCAAGACACGTTGGCCGAAACGGCGCCCTCGGACGCCACGACCAACCCTGCACCAGAAATCTGGTCAGCCAAACGGCGCCGCGAAGCCGACTTCATTCTAGAGCTAATCGACCCCTCCACAGAAGGACCGATAACCCTACCCCCATCAGCAAGATGGGAGTCAGAACTGAGAGACACAGTCGTTCCTGCCACGACTGCACTCCCTCCGACTGACGCCCCCGTTACAACCGTAACCGGCGCCGCCTCCACCGACGGAGGCAAAAGCAAATCCCCAGGTCGAACGGAGCCCGACCTGGAAGAAACCTTCCCTGCTTCAGCTGAAACAGGGAGCAACAGTGCCCCCTCCGCGCCAAGCGGCGCTTCGGGTTTACTGGTATCACCATGAAGATGGCGAACAGACGAGAAGGCGCCCTTGCGCCTACCACTTGTCTGCGAGCTCTTTGAACTGGACACCGACTTGCCGACCGCCGGCAAATCGGTATGGAGCACGACCCCAGAGGTTGCCACTGTGCTCCACCCGTCCTGTTCACGTCTAATCATCCTCTTTCGCTCGGCGTCTTTTGACAGCTTCTTAGCCTTCCCCCATGTGGAGGGGGACCAATTTACACAGATATGACACTGGCGTTCAAAACAACAAGAACGACATGCCCGACATAACAAATGCTGATCAAACTGGGGCAGTCGTTTAAGACAACCCCCCTCGGCCCACACAACCAACTGGTTGGAGCCCGAGGAAGCCGTGTCAGACATTAACCCCCTGTGTAAATTACCCAAAAGACCTCATATGACAGAGTAAAACAAAATTACAAATTAATAAACAATCTGACAATTTGACAAAATTTTTACTACAGAACTCGAACACGACTGCAATGGAGGACTGCAGAATCAAAAATGAGGATATACAGTTTACCCATGCGCGGGTGTAGGTTATACATCCGGCAAGGGGAGATAATTCTGCAGTGGAGGTTATAACTCAGGGTCGTATAGCATTGTTGTTGTGCTAGTACGGTAAGTTGAATAAGACTATCACAAGTGTCATCAGTGCCATGTATATCACAACTGCAATCAGTGCCATGTATATCACAAGTGTCATCAGTGCCATGTATAATCACAAGTGTCATCAGTGCCATGTATAATCACAAGTGTCATCAGTGCCATGTATATCACAACTGCAATCAGTGCCATGTATATCACAAGTGTCATCAGTGCCATGTATAATCACAAGTGTCATCAGTGCCATGTATAATCACAAGTGTCATCAGTGCCATGTATATCACAACTGCAATCAGTGCCATGTATATCACAAGTGTCATCAGTGCCATGTATAATCACAAGTGTCATCAGTGCCATGTATATCACAACTGCAATCAGTGCCATGTATATCACAAGTGTCATCAGTGCCATGTATAATCACAAGTGTCATCAGTGCCATGTATAATCACAAGTGTCATCAGTGCCATGTATATCACAAGTGTCATCAGTGCCATGTATAATCACAAGTGTCATCAGTGCCATGTATAATCACAAGTGTCATCAGTGCCATGTATCACAAGTGTCAATGTATAATGCACAAGTGTCATCAGTGTCATCAGTGCCATGTATAATCACAAGTGTCATCAGTGCCATGTATAATCACAAGTGTCATCAGTGCCATGTATATCACAAGTGTCATCAGTGCCATGTATATCACAAGTGTCATCAGTGCCATGTATATCACAAGTGTCATCAGTGCCATGTATATCACAAGTGTCATCACATCAGTGCCATGTATAATCACAAGTGTCATCAGTGCCATGTATATCACAAGTGTCATCAGTGCCATGTATAATCACAAGTGTCATCAGTGCCATGTATATCACAAGTGTCATCAGTGCCATGTATAATCACAAGTGTCATCAGTGCCATGTATATCACAAGTGTCATCAGTGCCATGTATAATCACAAGTGTCATCAGTGCCATGTATATCACAAGTGTCATCAGTGCCATGTATAATCACAAGTGTCATCAGTGCCATGTATATCACAAGTGTCATCAGTGCCATGTATAATCACAAGTGTCATCAGTGCCATGTATATCACAAGTGTCATCAGTGCCATGTATAATCACAAGTGTCATCAGTGCCATGTATATCACAAGTGCATCAGTGCCATGTATAATCACAAGTGTCATCAGTGCCATCACAGTGTCATGTATAATCACAAGTGTCATCAGTGCCATGTATAATCACAACTGTCATCAGTGCCATGTATAATCACAAGTGTCATCAGTGCCATGTATAATCACAAGTGTCATCAGTGCCATGTATATCACAACTGCAATCAGTGCCATGTATAATCACAAGTGTCATCAGTGCCATGTCATCAGTGCCATGTATAATCACAAGTGTCATCAGTGCCATGTATAATCACAAGTGTCATCAGTGCCATGTATAATCACAAGTGTCATCAGTCAGTGCCATGTATAATCAGTGTCAATGTATAATCACAACTGCAATCAGTGCCATGTATAATCACAAGTGTCATCAGTGCCATGTATAATCACAAGTGTCATCAGTGCCATGTATAATCACAACTGCAATCAGTGCCATGTATAATCACAAGTGTCATCAGTGCCATGTATAATCACAAGTGTCATCAGTGCCATGTATAATCACAAGTGTCATCAGTGCCATGTATAATCACAAGTGTCATCAGTGCCATGTATAATCACAAGTGTCATCAGTGCCATGTATATCACAATGTCATCAGTGCCATGTATAATCACAAGTGTGCCATCAGTGCCATGTATAATCACAAGTGTCATCAGTGCCATGTATAATCACAAGTGTCATCAGTGCCATGTATAATCACAAGTGTCATCAGTGCCATGTATAATCACAAGTGTCATCAGTGCCATGTATAATCACAAGTGTCATCAGTGCCATGTAATCACAAGTGCATCAGTGCCATGTATAATCACAAGTGTCATCAGTGCCATGTATATCACAATCACAGTGCCATGTATATCACAGTGTCATCAGTGCCATGTATAATCACAAGTGTCATCAGTGCCATGTCATCAGTGCCATGTATATCACAAGTGTCATCACATCAGTGTCATCAGTGCCATGTATAATCACAAGTGTCATCAGTGCCATGTATATCACAACTGCAATCAGTGCCATGTATATCACAAGTGTCATCAGTGCCATGTATATCACAAGTGTCATCAGTGCCATGTATAATCACAAGTGTCATCAGTGCCATGTATATCACAAGTGTCATCAGTGCCATGTATATCACAAGTGTCATCAGTGCCATGTATAATCACAAGTGTCATCAGTGCCATGTATATCACAACTGCAATCAGTGCCATGTATATCACAAGTGTCATCAGTGCCATGTATAATCACAAGTGTCATCAGTGCCATGTATATCACAACTGCAATCAGTGCCATGTATATCACAAGTGTCATCAGTGCCATGTATAATCACAAGTGTCATCAGTGCCATGTATAATCACAAGTGTCATGTCATCAGTGCCATGTATATATCACAACTGTCATCAGTGCCATGTATAATCACAAGTGTCATCAGTGCCATGTATAATCACAAGTGTCATCAGTGCCATGTATATCACAACTGCAATCAGTGCCATGTATATCACAAGTGTCATCAGTGCCATGTATAATCACAAGTGTCATCAGTGCCATGTATAATCACAAGTGTCATCAGTGCCATGTATATCACAAGTGTCATCAGTGCCATGTATAATCACAAGTGTCATCAGTGCCATGTATATCACAACTGCAATCAGTGCCATGTATAATCACAAGTGTCATCAGTGCCATGTATAATCACAAGTGTCATCAGTGCCATGTATAATCACAAGTGTCATCAGTGCCATGTATATCACAACTGCAATCAGTGCCATGTATAATCACAAGTGTCATCAGTGCCATGTATAATCACAAGTGTCATCAGTGCCATGTATAATCACAAGTGTCATCAGTGCCATGTATAATCACAAGTGTCATCAGTGCCATGTATATCACAACTGCAATCAGTGCCATGTATATCACAAGTGTCATCAGTGCCATGTATAATCACAAGTGTCATCAGTGCCATGTATAATCACAAGTGTCATCAGTGCCATGTATATCACAATGCAATCAGTGCCATCACAAGTGTCATCAGTGCCATGTATATCACAAGTGTCATCAGTGCCATGTATAATCACAAGTGTCATCAGTGCCATGTATAATCACAAGTGTCATCAGTGTGCCATCAGTGCCATGTATATCACAAGTGTCATCAGTGCCATGTATAATCACAAGTGTCATCAGTGCCATGTATAATCACAAGTGTCATCAGTGCCATGTATATCACAAGTGTCATCAGTGCCATGTATAATCACAAGTGTCATCAGTGCCATGTATAATCACAAGTGTCATCAGTGCCATGTATAATCACAAGTGTCATCAGTGCCATGTATCAGTGCCATCACAAGTGTCATCAGTGCCATGTATATCACAAGTGTCATCAGTGCCATGTATATCACAAGTGTCATCAGTGCCATGTATAATCACAAGTGTCATCAGTGCCATGTATATCACAAGTGTCATCAGTGCCATGTATATCACAAGTGTCATCAGTGCCATGTATAATCACAAGTGTCATCAGTGCCATGTATAATCACACATCAGTGCCATGTATATCACAATCATCAGTGCCATGTATAATCACAAGTGTCATCAGTGCCATGTATATCACAAGTGTCATCAGTGCCATGTATATCACAAGTGTCATCAGTGCCATGTATATCACAAGTGTCATCAGTGCCATGCCATCAGTGCCATGTATATCACAAGTGTCATCAGTGCCATGTATAATCACAAGTGTCATCAGTGCCATGTATATCACAAGTGTCATCAGTGCCATGTATATCACAAGTGTCATCAGTGCCATGTATAATCACAAGTGTCATCAGTGCCATGTATAATCACAAGTGTCATCAGTGCCATGTATATCACAAGTGCCATGTATATCACAAGTGTCATCAGTGCCATGTATAATCACAAGTGTCATCAGTGCCATGTATAATCACAAGTGTCATCAGTGCCATGTATATCACAAGTGTCATCAGTGCCATGTATAATCACAAGTGTCATCAGTGCCATGTATAATCACAAGTGTCATCAGTGCCATGTATATCACAACTGCAATCAGTGCCATGTATATCACAAGTGTCATCAGTGCCATGTATATCACAAGTGTCATCAGTGCCATGTATATCACAAGTGTCATCAGTGCCATGTATAATCACAAGTGTCATCAGTGCCATGTATATCACAACATCAGTGCCATGTATAATCACAAGTGTCATCAGTGCCATGTATAATCACAAGTGTCATCAGTGCCATGTATAATCACAAGTGTCATCAGTGCCATGTATATCACAACTGCAATCAGTGCCATGTATAATCACAAGTGTCATCAGTGCCATGTATAATCACAAGTGCCATGTCACAATCAGTGCCATGTATAATCACAAGTGTCATCAGTGCCATGTATAATCACAAGTGTCATCAGTGCCATGTATATCACAAGTGTCATCAGTGCCATGTATAATCACAAGTGTCATCAGTGCCATGTATAATCACAAGTGTCATCAGTGCCATGTATAATCACAAGTGTCATCAGTGCCATGTATATCACAAGTGTCATCAGTGCCATGTATATCACAAGTGTCATCAGTGCCATGTATAATCACAAGTGTCATCAGTGCCATGTATAATCACAAGTGTCATCAGTGCCATGTATAATCACAACTGCAATCAGTGCCATGTATATCACAAGTGTCATCAGTGCCATGTATAATCACAAGTGTCATCAGTGCCATGTATAATCACAAGTGTCATCAGTGCCATGTATATCACAAGTGTCATCAGTGCCATGTATATCACAATCACAAGTGCCATGTATAATCAGTGCCATGTATATCACAACATCAGTGCCATGTCATCAGTGCCATGCCATCAGTGCCATGTATATCACAAGTGTCATCAGTGCCATGTATAATCACAAGTGTCATCAGTGCCATGTATATCACAACTGCAATCAGTGCCATGTATAATCACAAGTGTCATCAGTGCCATGTATAATCACAAGTGTCATCAGTGCCATGTATATCACAAGTGTCATCAGTGCCATGTATAATCACAAGTGTCATCAGTGCCATGTATAATCACAAGTGTCATCAGTGCCATGTATAATCACAGTGTCATCAGTGCCATGTATATCACAAATCAGTGCCATGTATAATCACAAGTGTCATCAGTGCCATGTATAATCACAAGTGTCATCAGTGCCATGTATAATCACAAGTGTCATCAGTGCCATGTATAATCACAAGTGTCATCAGTGCCATGTATATCACAACTGCAATCAGTGCCATGTATATCACAAGTGTCATCAGTGCCATGTATATCACAACTGTCATCAGTGCCATGTATAATCACAAGTGTCATCAGTGCCATGTATATCACAAGTGTCATCAGTGCCATGTATAATCACAAG
Organism: Gigantopelta aegis; assembly: GCF_016097555.1. Lineage (NCBI taxonomy): Eukaryota > Metazoa > Mollusca > Gastropoda > Neomphalida > Peltospiridae > Gigantopelta > Gigantopelta aegis. Next base: position 89,162,539 of record NC_054708.1, read on the forward strand.
TGTCATCAGTGCCATGTATAATCACAAGTGTCATCAGTGCCATGTATATCACAAGTGTCATCAGTGCCATGTATAATCACAAGTGTCATCAGTGCCATGTATAATCACAAGTGTCATCAGTGCCATGTATAATCACAAGTGTCATCAGTGCCATGTATAATCACAAGTGTCATCAGTGCCATGTATATCACAAGTGTCATCAGTGCCATGTATATCACAAGTGCCATGTATATCACAAATCAGTGCCATGTATAATCACAAGTGTCATCAGTGCCATGTATAATCACAAGTGTCATCAGTGCCATGTATAATCACAAGTGTCATCAGTGCCATGTATAATCACAACTGCAATCAGTGCCATGTATAATCACAAGTGTCATCAGTGCCATGTATCACAATCACAATGTGTCATCAGTGCCATGTATAATCACAAGTGTCATCAGTGCCATGTATAATCACAAGTGTCATCAGTGCCATGTATAATCACAAGTGTCATCAGTGCCATGTATATCACAACTGTCATCAGTGCCATGTATATCACAAGTGTCATCAGTGCCATGTATAATCACAAGTGTCATCAGTGCCATGTATAATCACAAGTGTCATCAGTGCCATGTATAATCACACATCAGTGCCATGTATAATCACAAGTGTCATCAGTGCCATGTATAATCACAAGTGTCATCAGTGCCATGTATATCACAATGTCATCAGTGCCATGTATAATGTGTCATCAGTGCCATGTATAATCACAAGTGTCATCAGTGCCATGTATATCATCACAAGTGTCATCAGTGCCATGTATAATCACAAGTGTCATCAGTGCCATGTATATCACAAGTGCCATGTATATCATCAGTGCCATGTATAATCACAAGTGTCATCAGTGCAATCAGTGCCATGTATAATCACAAGTGTCATCAGTGCCATGTATAATCACAAGTGTCATCAGTGCCATGTATATCACAACTGCAATCAGTGCCATGTATAATCACAAGTGTCATCAGTGCCATGTATAATCACAAGTGTCATCAGTGCCATGTATATCACAATCAGTGCCATGTAATCAGTGTCATCAGTGCCATGTATATCACAAGTGTCATCAGTGCCATGTATAATCACAAGTGTCATCAGTGCCATGTATAATCACAAGTGTCATCAGTGCCATGTATAATCACAAGTGTCATCAGTGCCATGTATATCACAAGTGTCATCAGTGCCATGTATATCACAAGTGTGTCATCATATCACAAGTGTCATCAGTGCCATGTATATCACAAGTGTCATCAGTGCCATGTATATCACAAGTGTCATCAGTGCCATGTATAATCACAAGTGTCATCAGTGCCATGTATATCACAACTGCAATCAGTCAGTGCCATGTATAATCACAAGTGTCATCAGTGCCATGTATATCACAAGTGTCATCAGTGCCATGTATCACAATCACAATGTGTCATCAGTGCCATGTATAATCACAAGTGTCATCAGTGCCATCACAAGTGCATCAGTGCCATGTATATCACAAGTGTGTCAATCAGTGCCATGTATATCACAAGTGTCATCAGTGCCATGTATAATCACAAGTGTCATCAGTGCCATGTATATCACAAGTGTCATCAGTGCCATGTATAATCACAAGTGTCATCAGTGCCATGTATAATCACAAGTGTCATCAGTGCCATGTATCACAATCACAATGTATGCAATCAGTGCCATGTATAATCACAAGTGTCATCAGTGCCATGTATAATCACAAGTGTCATCAGTGCCATGTATAATCACAAGTGTCATCAGTGCCATGTATATCACAACTGCAATCAGTGCCATGTATAATCACAAGTGTCATCAGTGCCATGTATAATCACAAGTGTCATCAGTGCCATGTATAATCACAAGTGTCATCAGTGCCATGTATAATCACAACTGCAATCAGTGCCATGTATAATCACAAGTGTCATCAGTGCCATGTATAATCACAAGTGTCATCAGTGCCATGTATAATCACAAGTGTCATCAGTGCCATGTATAATCACAAGTGTCATCAGTGCCATGTATATCACAACTGCAATCAGTGCCATGTATATCACAAGTGTCATCAGTGCCATGTATAATCACAAGTGTCATCAGTGCCATGTATAATCACAAGTGTCATCAGTGCCATGTATATCACAACTGCAATCAGTGCCATGTATATCACAAGTGTCATCAGTGCCATGTATAATCACAAGTGTCATCAGTGCCATGTATAATCACAAGTGTCATCAGTGCCATGTATATCACAATCATCAGTGCCATGTATATCACAAGTGTCATCAGTGCCATGTATATCACAAGTGTCATCAGTGCCATGTATCACAAGTGTCATCATCACAAGTGTCATCAGTGCCATGTATAATCACAAGTGTCATCAGTGCCATGTATATCACAACTGCCAATCAGTGCCATGTATATCACAAGTGTCATCAGTGCCATGTATAATCACAGTGCCATGTATATCACAACTGCAATCAGTGCCATGTATATCACAAGTGTCATCAGTGCCATGTATATCACAAGTGTCATCAGTGCCATGTATAATCACAAGTGTCATCAGTGCCATGTATAATCACAACTGCAATCAGTGCCATGTATAATCACAATGTATAATCACAAATCAGTGCCATGTATAATCACAAGTGTCATCAGTGCCATGTATAATCACAAGTGTCATCAGTGCCATGTATATCACAACTGCAATCAGTGCCATGTATAATCACAAGTGTCATCAGTGCCATGTATAATCACAAGTGTCATCAGTGCCATGTATATCACAACTGCAATCAGTGCCATGTATAATCACAAGTGTCATCAGTGCCATGTATAATCACAACTGCAATCAGTGCCATGTATAATCACAACTGCAATCAGTGCCATGTATAATCACAAGTGTCATCAGTGCCATGTATAATCACAAGTGTCATCAGTGCCATGTATAATCACAACTGCAATCAGTGCCATGTATATCACAACTGGAATCAGTGCCATGTATAATCACAAGTGTCATCAGTGCCATGTATATCACAACTGCAATCAGTGCCATGTATAATCACAAGTGTCATCAGTGCCATGTATAATCACAAGTGTCATCAGTGCCATGTATAATCACAAGTGTCATCAGTGCCATGTATATCACAACTGCAATCAGTGCCATGTATATCACAACTATGACAACTGCTGTCAGTGCCACAATTAAATTCCAGCCCGGGTGAGATTGAACAAATCAGGTGACAGTCACCACATTGTTCAACACACAAGTGAAATGGAGAAACCCAACAAAAGCACCCACTGAAGTACATTAAAATATGTCTTGCAAACCCATTGACTATGTAATGTATCTACCTGCATGTTAGATGATATGTTGTTTTCCTGTGAGATGATGCCATCTGCAAGGTCACTCATCTGAAGAAGCATTTCTTTGTCTGCAGCTTTAACAGTCTTAAGATTGTTCAGCAACCGCTCACGAATCTACAACAAAAAATTATGAAAATAATAATAGCATGAAACATCACTAAGATGGTTTGTTCTTTTATTTAAAAACAGCTTATTTCTGAAATATTTACTCAGTTTTAATTAACTTAGGTTTATGTATACTTTGGAAAGAACAGCTCCTTGCCTCTTTATCCATTCATTAGATATGAAGAGTGACACTTTCTCAATCAATCCAATACAGTACAAATGAATTCTGCAGAATGAAGTATCTCACCTGCCCTATAGACTAACACTAAACGTACAATGCACAACCTCAATGTTAAGCGAACTACAGAATTTGACACCATTGCCATTGGAAACGTGATAGCTATATCTCACCTGTTGACTTTGTGAATTTGACACCATTGCCATTGGAAACATGATAGGTTTATCTCACCTGTTGACTTTGTGAATTTGACACCATTGCCATTCGAAACGTGATAGGTTTATCTCACCTGTTGACTTTGTGAATTTGACACCATTGCCATTGGAAACGTGATAGCTATATCTCACCTGTTGACTTTGTGAATTTGACACCATTGCCATTGGAAACGTGATAGCTATATCTCACCTGTTGACTTTGTGAATTTGACACCATTGCCATTGGAAACATGATAGGTTTATCTCACCTGTTGACTTTGTGAATTTGACACCATTGCCATTGGAAACGTGATAGGTTTATCTCACCTGTTGACTTTGTGAATTTGACACCATTGCCATTGGAAACGTGATAGCTATATCTCACCTGTTGACTTTGTGAATTTGACACCATTGCCATTGGAAACGTGATAGCTATATCTCACCTGTTGACTTTGTGAATTCGTCGGCTAGACCTATCCCACAGGTAAAGTGCTCATGTAACAGATAAAAATCAACCTCCACTGAGTAGTAGTGTTGGTATAAAGTGTTCCCACTAGCTGCTGCCAGTAGGAGCACGTTATACCAACACTACTACATACTCCCCCATCAAGTGAAGCTACGTCCCGGAGCTGTGGGCCAGTAGCTGCTGCCAGTAGGAGCACGTTATACCAACACTACTACATACTCCCCCATCAAGTGAAGCTACGTCCCGGAGCTGTGGGCCACTAGCTGCTGCCAGTAGGAGCACGTTATACCAACACTACTACATACTCCCCCATCAAGTGAAGCTACGTCCCGGAGCTGTGGGCCACTAGCTGCTGCCAGTAGGAGCACTTTATACCAACACTACTACATACTCCCCCATCAAGTGAAGCTACGTCCCGGAGCTGTGGGCCACTAGCTGCTGCCAGTAGGAGCACTTTATACCAACACTACTACATACTCCCCCATCAAGTGAAGCTACGTCCCGGAGCTGTGGGCCACTAGCTGCTGCCAGTAGGAGCACTTTATACCAACACTACTACATACTCCCCCATCAAGTGAAGCTACGTCCCGGAGCTGTGGGCCACTAGCTGCTGCCAGTAGGAGCACTTTATACCAACACTACTACATACTCCCCCATCAAGTGAAGCTACGTCCCGGAGCTGTGGGCCACTAGCTGCTGCCAGTAGGAGCACGTTATACCAACACTACTACATACTCCCCCATCAAGTGAAGCTACGCCCGGAGCTGTGGGCCACTAGCTGCTGTCAGTAGGAGCACGTTATACCAACACTACTACATACTCCCCCATCAAGTGAAGCTACGTCCCGGAGCTGTGGGCCACTAGCTGCTGCCAGTAGGAGCACGTTATACCAACACTACTACATACTCCCCCATCAAGTGAAGCTACGTCCCGGAGCTGTGGGCCACTAGCTGCTGCCAGTAGGAGCACGTTATACCAACACTACTACATACTCCCCCATCAAGTGAAGCTACGTCCCGGAGCTGTGGGCCACTAGCTGCTGCCAGTAGGAGCACTTTATACCAACACTACTACATACTCCCCCATCAAGTGAAGCTACGTCCCGGAGCTGTGGGCCACTAGCTGCTGCCAGTAGGAGCACGTTATACCAACACTACTACATACTCCCCCATCAAGTGAAGCTACGTCCCGGAGCTGTGGGCCACTAGCTGCTGCCAGTAGGAGCACGTTATACCAACACTACTACATACTCCCCCATCAAGTGAAGCTACGTCCCGGAGCTGTGGGCCACTAGCTGCTGCCAGTAGGAGCACGTTATACCAACACTACTACATACTCCCCCATCAAGTGAAGCTACGTCCCGGAGCTGTGGGCCACTAGCTGCTGCCAGTAGGAGCACGTTATACCAACACTACTACATACTCCCCCATCAAGTGAAGCTACGTCCCGGAGCTGTGGGCCACTAGCTGCTGCCAGTAGGAGCACGTTATACCAACACTACTACATACTCCCCCATCAAGTGAAGCTACGTCCCGGAGCTGTGGGCCACTAGCTACTGCCAGTAGGAGCACGTTATACCAACACTACTACATACTCCCCCATCAAGTGAAGCTACGTCCCGGAGCTGTGGGCCACTAGCTGCTGCCAGTAGGAGCACGTTATACCAACACTACTACATACTCCCCCATCAAGTGAAGCTACGTCCCGGAGCTGTGGGCCACTAGCTACTGCCAGTAGGAGCACGTTATACCAACACTACTACATACTCCCCCATCAAGTGAAGCTACGTCCCGGAGCTGTGGGCCACTAGCTGCTGCCAGTAGGAGCACGTTATACCAACACTACTACATACTCCCCCATCAAGTGAAGCTACGTCCCGGAGCTGTGGGCCACTAGCTGCTGCCAGTAGGAGCACGTTATACCAACACTACTACATACTCCCCCATCAAGTGAAGCTACGTCCCGGAGCTGTGGGCCACTAGCTGCTGCCAGTAGGAGCACGTTATACCAACACTACTACATACTCCCCCATCAAGTGAAGCTACGTCCCGGAGCTGTGGGCCACTAGCTGCTGCCAGTAGGAGCACGTTATACCAACACTACTACATACTCCCCCATCAAGTGAAGCTACGTCCCGGAGCTGTGGGCCACTAGCTGCTGCCAGTAGGAGCACGTTATACCAACACTACTACATACTCCCCCATCAAGTGAAGCTACGTCCCGGAGCTGTGGGCCACTAGCTGCTGCCAGTAGGAGCACGTTATACCAACACTACTACATACTCCCCCATCAAGTGAAGCTACGTCCCGGAGCTGTGGGCCACTAGCTGCTGCCAGTAGGAGCACGTTATACCAACACTACTACATACTCCCCCATCAAGTGAAGCTACGTCCCGGAGCTGTGGGCCACTAGCTGCTGCCAGTAGGAGCACGTTATACCAACACTACTACATACTCCCCCATCAAGTGAAGCTACGTCCCGGAGCTGTGGGCCACTAGCTGCTGCCAGTAGGAGCACGTTATACCAACACTACTACATACTCCCCCATCAAGTGAAGCTACGTCCCGGAGCTGTGGGCCACTAGCTGCTGCCAGTAGGAGCACGTTATACCAACACTACTACATACTCCCCCATCAAGTGAAGCTACGTCCCGGAGCTGTGGGCCACTAGCTGCTGCCAGTAGGAGCACGTTATACCAACACTACTACATACTCCCCCATCAAGTGAAGCTACGTCCCGGAGCTGTGGGCCACTAGCTGCTGCCAGTAGGAGCACGTTATACCAACACTACTACATACTCCCCCATCAAGTGAAGCTACGTCCCGGAGCTGTGGGCCACTAGCTGCTGCCAGTAGGAGCACGTTATACCAACACTACTACATACTCCCCCATCAAGTGAAGCTACGTCCCGGAGCTGTGGGCCACTAGCTGCTGCCAGTAGGAGCACGTTATACCAACACTACTACATACTCCCCCATCAAGTGAAGCTACGTCCCGGAGCTGTGGGCCACTAGCTGCTGCCAGTAGGAGCACGTTATACCAACACTACTACATACTCCCCCATCAAGTGAAGCTACGTCCCGGAGCTGTGGGCCACTAGCTGCTGCCAGTAGGAGCACGTTATACCAACACTACTACATACTCCCCCATCAAGTGAAGCTACGTCCCGGAGCTGTGGGCCACTAGCTGCTGCCAGTAGGAGCACGTTATACCAACACTACTACATACTCCCCCCTCAAGTGAAGCTACGTCCCGGAGCTGTGGGCCACTAGCTGCTGTCAGTAGGAGCACGTTATACCAACACTACTACATACTCCCCCCTCAAGTGAAGCTACGTCCCGGAGCTGTGGGCCACGGCAGCAGTTATAATTGTGTTAACTCCTACTCCCGAAGCTACGGTCCTGACTCCAAATAAAAAGATAAAAATCAACCTCCACAAACTCTCAGTACGAGTGTCCAGTGCTACCAACTGAGCTAATAGGGAAATTCCCACTAGCTGCTGCTAGTAGGAGCACTTTATACCAACACTACTACACTCACCTGGATCGATCTCTGTCGGTGGACCCATTGAGCTATTTCTCGTTTCCCATGTAACACTACAATTGGTATACCTCCACAAACTCTCAGCATATAAAAGTGTCCAGTGCTACCAACTGAGCTAATGGAAAAATGTCCCACTTCCTTTCTGCTGCTAGTAGGAGCATGTTTTATCCAATAGTCGACCAACACTACTACAATGTGCTCTAGTGGTGGTTAAACGCAAATCTCTTTGTTGTGTGGAAGGCAACAAGAATAAGGTGGTGTGTGTTATGTACCAACAAACTTCTTCTTTGTTGTGAAGGCAGCAACAAGAATAAGGTGGTGTGTGTGTACCAACAAACTTCTTCTTTGTTGTGAAGGCAAGGCAACAAGAATAAGGTGGTGTGTTATGTACCAACAAACTTCTTCTTTGTTGTGAAGGCAAGGCAACAAGAATAAGGTGGTGTGTGTTATGTACCAACAAACTTCTTCTTTGTTGTGAAGGCAAGGCAACAAGAATAAGGTGGTGTGTGTTATACCAAGCAAACTTCTTCTTTGTTGTGAAGGCAAGGCAACAAGAATAAGGTGGTGTGTGTTATGTACCAACAAACTTCTTCTTTGTTGTGAAGGCAAGGCAACAAGAATAAGGTGGTGTGTGTTATGTACCAACAAACTTCTTCTTTGTTGTGAAGGCAAGGCAACAAGAATAAGGTGGTGTGTGTTATGTACCAACAAACTTCTTCTTTGTTGTGAAGGCAAGGCAACAAGAATAAGGTGGTGTGTGTTATGTTTCCTTTCTGAAGGCAAGGCAACAAGAATATATGTACCAACAAACTTCTTCTTTGTTGTGAAGGCAAGGCAACAAAGGTGGCGTGTGTTTGTACCAACAAACTTCTTCTTTGTTGTCCAATAGGTGGCGTGTGTTATGTTGTAATAAATCAAACTTCTTCTTTGTTGTGCAACAAGAATAAGGTGGTGTGTGTTATGTACCAACAAACTTCTTCTTTGTTGTGAAGGCAAGGCAACAAGAATAAGGTGGTGTGTGTTATGTACCAACAAACTTCTTCTTTGTTGTGAAGGCAAGGCAACAAGAATAAGGTGGTGTGTGTTATGTACCAACAAACTTCTTCTTTGTTGTGAAGGCAAGGCAACAAGAATAAGGTGGTGTGTGTTATGTACCAACAAACTTCTTCTTTGTTGTGAAGGCAAGGCAACAAGAATAAGGTGGTGTGTGTTATGTACCAACAAACTTCTTCTTTGTTGTGAAGGCAAGGCAACAAGAATAAGGTGGTGTGTGTTATGTACCAACAAACTTCTTCTTTGTTGTGAAGGCAAGGCAACAAGAATAAGGTGGTGTGTGTTATGTACCAACAAACTTCTTCTTTGTTGTGAAGGCAAGGCAACAAGAATAAGGTGGTGTGTGTTATGTACCAACAAACTTCTTCTTTGTTGTGAAGGCAAGGCAACAAGAATAAGGTGGTGTGTGTTATGTACCAACAAACTTCTTCTTTGTTGTGAAGGCAAGGCAACAAGAATAAGGTGGTGTGTGTTATGTACCAACAAACTTCTTCTTTGTTGTGAAGGCAAGGCAACAAGAATAAGGTGGTGTGTGTTATGTACCAACAAACTTCTTCTTTGTTGTGAAGGCAAGGCAACAAGAATAAGGTGGTGTGTGTTATGTACCAACAAACTTCTTCTTTGTTGTGAAGGCAAGGCAACAAGAATAAGGTGGTGTGTGTTATGTACCAACAAACTTCTTCTTTGTTGTGAAGGCAAGGCAACAAGAATAAGGTGGTGTGTGTTATGTACCAACAAACTTCTTCTTTGTTGTGAAGGCAAGGCAACAAGAATAAGGTGGTGTGTGTTATGTACCAACAAACTTCTTCTTTGTTGTGAAGGCAAGGCAACAAGAATAAGGTGGTGTGTGTTATGTACTAACAAACTTCTTCTTTGTTGTGAAGGCAAGACAAGAATAAGGTGGCGTGTGTTATGTACTAACAAACTTCTTCTTTGTTGTGAAGGCAAGGCAACAAGAATAAGGTGGTGTGTTATGTACCAACAAACTTCTTCTTTGTTGTGAAGGCAAGGCAACAAGAATAAGGTGGTGTGTGTTATGTACCAACAAACTTCTTCTTTGTTGTGAAGGCAAGGCAACAAGAATAAGGTGGTGTGTGTTATGTACCAACAAACTTCTTCTTTGTTGTGAAGGCAAGGCAACAAGAATAAGGTGGTGTGTGTTATGTACCAACAAACTTCTTCTTTGTTGTGAAGGCAAGGCAACAAGAATAAGGTGGTGTGTGTTATGTACTAACAAACTTCTTCTTTGTTGTGAAGGCAAGACAAGAATAAGGTGGTGTGTGTTATGTACCAACAAACTTCTTCTTTGTTGTGAAGGCAAGGCAACAAGAATAAGGTGGTGTGTGTTATGTACCAACAAACTTCTTCTTTGTTGTGAAGGCAAGACAAGAATAAGGTGGTGTGTGTTATGTACCAACAAACTTCTTCTTTGTTGTGAAGGCAAGGCAACAAGAATAAGGTGGTGTGTGTTATGTACCAACAAACTTCTTCTTTGTTGTGAAGGCAAGGCAACAAGAATAAGGTGGTGTGTGTTATGTACCAACAAACTTCTTCTTTGTTGTGAAGGCAAGGCAACAAGAATAAGGTGGGGTGTGTTATGTACCAACAAACTTCTTCTTTGTTGTGAAGGCAAGGCAACAAGAATAAGGTGGCGTGTGTTATGTACCAACAAACTTCTTCTTTGTTGTGAAGGCAAGGCAACAAGAATAAGGTGGTGTGTGTTATGTACTAACAACTTGAAGATTTTGTGAGCTAGAAGTAGGAGTGTATACCAACACACCAAACTATCAATGTACTGTGATAGTTTCCACAAGTGTTTGCTCTGCTAGAAGTAGGAGTGTATACCAACACACCAAACTATCAATGTACTGTGATAGTTTCCACAAGTGTTTGCTCTGTTATCCATAGATTCAATATTATGCATGATGAAATATGGTTTATAACCAACACTTTCCGTGGCAGTGCTTCCAAGAAGCAGAGAAAATATGTAAATAAATTATAATTAAACATGGGTACCAGAAATATTGCTTGAAAAAGTAATACCTATATATGTCTTTGTACTTCCTATAGGTGAGACAAAAACCCAGAAGTAATCATCTTTACTTGCTATCTTTATATCACTTGTACATTTCACAGGTGATATAACAACAGAGATGAAAGCGCATTACACCCACCCACCTCCAACCAACCAATCAAACTTTTCTGTATAACAGGCAGTTGTATCACTTGGGTATCTGTTGAGACAATCTGTAACTCACAGCAATTTTTGCAAGCAAACATTTTCGATACAGAAATAGTCAAAACATATACACAGATAATGAGAGGAAACCCACTGCTGCCACACCACTGGCTACTCTTTTCAATAAGCAGTAAGGGATCTTTTATATGCACTACCATGGTCTTTATTACACCAGGGGCTGTATGCATGAGAGGCCTATATGTCCACTATCCGGGAATAGTGCCTATCCGCATAAGTGGCGAAATTTGGTATGCATGACAGCAGGATAGAACTCCCTGAATAGCCTAAATGCGAATAACACTATTCGCTACAGTTTCTGCGTATAAAGACCTATTCACTGGATAAGTCTAAAAGGAAAATGGCTGTGCTGGTGTGTTGTGATTCAGAAACAGGCAAATATGTCGAAAAAACTGGTTATTTCTTGATTGAACAAAGCAATTTGACACTTTTTATAATGTGGAAAAACATAAAGAATTTAAATTTGAACATCAAGATTTTCTGAAGTTTACAGATGAAATATGGGAAACAGTGTCCAGTAGGTTGGGCGTGTTAACGTCTCTGTAGAAAAATCTACAAAAGTGCAAGTTTACAACACTTTCAATATGTCTACGGTAACTGATTGGTGAGGAACTTGTTTTTATGTAATATGAAATATTATATATTTATTTCATGTAATATGAAATATTATATATTTATTTCAGTCTGTTTGTATTTGCCACATCGCCATGCATTGTCTTCAATGCTTTAATGTAACCTATCGAAAACCGTTCCCCACCAAAATCCCTCCCATTGGCATCTTTTCAACCTTAAACAATGTAAGCACAAACTTTGATTATGTCATACACGTATGTTGTTCACGAAAACACGTCAACAACTTTACATAAAAAATGGGAAAGTTATTTTAGGAAAATATACAAAAATGGAAATGCAGAAATTAATCTACATGTTTGTATCTTTTCATTGTTGGTGGGTATGCCTGGGAACACAGACAACGGCTTGTCAAACAATTAGCTTAAGGTAAGCAAACAAAAGTTTTAAAGTTTCACTAAATTGTCATGATAAATAATATACTACCGACACAAAATAAGGAAACGGGTGAAATGATAATGAATGTTTTATTTTGATTAACGTCTGGAAAACCAATTTGGGGCGTGTATATCAATATCTGGTGTGTCCACCATTTTGGGTGATGCACGCTCGACACCTTGATGGCATACTGTTGATTAATGTACGTATGGTTGCTCTGGGTATTGCCCGCCATTCATTCTGAAGGGCTACCGCAAGCTGGGCCACGTTGGTGGGTGCTGGGTCCCTGGCGTACACTCTCCGCCCGAGAACATCCCACAGGTGCTCTATAGGGGACATATTGGGGGACTTAGCGGGCTAGTCGATTGTCGGTATGCCTTGTTGTCGTAGGTAATCGGTGACTATCCGAGCGCGATGTGGTCTGGCATTGTCGTCTTGAAATTCAATATTTCTCGCCACTGGAACAACGACAGGACGCAAAATTTGGTCCAGATATCTCTGGCCAGTCAAATTTCCATTAACAATAATCAAATCTGTTCGCCTGTCATGTGTGATCCCTCCCCACACCATGACACTACCACCCCCATACCGATCATGGTCTAGAATTGTAGCCCGGGCATATCTCTCGCCGCTACGTCGCCAATAACGTTTTCTGCCATCTGTGAATCTGAGGCAGAACCTCGATTTGTCTGTAAATATGGTGTAACGCCATTGTCGCACAGTCTGTCCCAGGTGTTGCCTAGCCCACCGTAATCGTTGCCGCCTATGGTGAGCTGTTAGGGTCACACCCTTCAGAGGACGCCTCACTTTCAGGTGGGCTTTGTAGAGTCTGTTCTTGACGGTCGGTGTTGAAATTCGCCTTCCTGTTATTGTACGGAATTCTCTGTTGAAAACAGCAGCTGATTTGAATCTATTGCGTAGAGCAATTAATGTTATGGTACAATTTTGTCGAGGTGTCGTCTTTTTAGGCCTGCCACGCCCAGGTCTCGTTGCAACCCCGCCAGTTTGACGGTACTTATCTTACACTCTAGAAATTACACTTTTTGATTTACCAAACATTCGGGCAACTTGGCATATTGACGTACGTCCCTCTATCGTACCGACAATTCACCATTTCGTCTCTTCATTAAGGTATTACCTCACTTGCATCGGTGATTGTGAGTTCCACGATAAGCACATACACGTGACCTTCTGTGTACACGTGCATCACATGCTGTTCATGCATGCTGTGAAATTTCATTTTGATCAGATGAAGCGTTTTGATGCAACGCCACTGTATTGTAACAGTGCATGTCAACGATAGTTACATTCACATCAGTCGTTCCCTTATGTTTTGTCGGTAGTATATTAAACGCATCGGATGATTGAAATGGCCATGCACAGTACTCTAGCCTATAGTCCGTCCCATCAATCTATGAAAATGATTTTTGTAAATAATTTCAGTTTGGTTTGACGTAAGCCTAAAAGTAATAGTGTGTTGGAAATAACATAAAAACACTATGTTTGTGTGCAATTTACAAATCAATTGTCTCAGAAATAAATAGGTTGTAGTAAATTCCATAGCATGAAAAAACAGGCGTTCTCTGTGGGACGGACTATAGGCTACCATTTTAGGTTAAAAAAAAAAATTGTAACAGAAACAAGTAGATTAAGTTTATTTTTAGTTAAAACATGTGCGAGATATATAATAATTATATAAACTAAATTCATTAATTCGTTGACTCGCTTATTTATGTATTTGTTCATTTTATGTTATAGGCATGCATCAGTCAATGGTGAGAAGGATTGACAACTCTTCAGCAGGTGCCAAACCACAAAACGAACATGGATCTAGCAAATGGTGACATTCTGTCAATGTGCAGGTAATGCAGACAATGTTTGTGTGTACACATGTATGTCAGTGTGCGTGTAACCATGTGTGTGTGTGCATGTGCGTGTGCGTGCATGCTTGCATCTGTCTGTCTGTCTCTTTCTTAAAGAATACAGAAAATGGGCCTTTATACAATCACTCACCAACTGATCGAGTATGTGTTGATGTAAGTGGTAAGAAGGGACATGTGGTCATTTTAATATATTTAGATACAGAAATAATTTTTAAAATAGTACTAATTTTGTTCATGCACTCAATGAATTGATAGTTACAATGAATGTTTCACCAAGAAGAGGTCTATTTGTTGGTGACATAGGTATGCCGGCTCATTTGTCTGTATGTATGGGGGGTGGGGGGGGGGTTGGGCAGCTTGATTTCTGCCCAAATTAAATGAAAATGCCAGAATCTAGATAACGTTTATTCATATTAACATTACTACCAAACAGCTATATATACCCAGCATGTGTGCAGGATCTTTCTCTTCTTTTTTCTGGGGGTGGGGGGGTGGGGGTAGAGTCTAGACTTTGGCGACCAAAGTTTATTATAGGGGGTCCAGTCACGCTCCTTTTACATGGGTTACGTTAAAAATAATACTGTGAGTAGAATGATGGAAATACATAGTGAAAAGTTTTAAGGCCAGCTCATTTTGCCCTAATTCGAAGATTGCAGCCACCCATCCCCCAGAACACTTGTGGTTGGTGTTCGACCTATTTCCCAGTTATCTCCCTCTATATCTATATTTCTATATTTTATTAGTATGCTGGGTGTTATATCTTGGTCCCCCATTTTCATTTATTTATTTATTTAGCAAGACTATTTACCTCTTTTTTATTATTATTATTTTGTTTTAATTTGCACCCCTTCCGAAATATATACTGCACTTTTAATGACTGTTAGTAACTGGATTGCTATATATATATATATGTTTTTCTTAATATTATGTATTTAATTTTATTTATTTTCATTATTATTTTTGTATTATTATCTTTAAATTTAATTTAATTTAATTTATAAATAAATTTATTAATATATTTTATATATTTATAAATATTAACTGATACACTTCTTTTTGTTTACAAAAGTACATTGTAAGCTCAACGTTCGGTTCTAGAATGTCATGCGCGGCGAGGAGTTCCCCCAACCTAAAAATAACGCCACTGGATAGCTATTCGCGACGTCATTTACGTTTATGCTAATAAATTTAAACGTGATTAGCAATTGGTGTTTGTCCGCTATCCGCATTTAGTTTTATCTGCTCCTCATGCATACGGCCCCAAGTACTGAGCACTGGCTGCAATGAAAAACAGCCTACCGACTGGGATTAATCAGGTAAATAATTCACCACTGAGGTATGTTCTGCCCCACCCTACCCCCACCCTACCCCCACCCTACCCCCACCCTGGCTTTAAATGACATCAGAAGAGCCCTGTACATAAAATTATGAAGCACTACATATATATATTAATTAAATGCAGTACATTTTTTTTCTGTTCTTTTTCTTCAGGTTTTACTGTCCGAAGCATCTCCACAATGACAAGTGATTTTTGTAGAAAAACTGAAACAAAAAATATAATTCAGGCATAAACAAAACATTGGGAATGGGCATTCAAGTCATCCGGAGATTGCCACCTATAAAAAAGTCAGAAATAGTACTCCATTCTCCAAATTGTTTTATTAAACAATAATTGGATATTTTTATGTTAAGTTAAATATAAAATATACCTATACATGTCCATGAATTAGTCCAAGAACAGTGATGTGAATGAATAAAAAGATATCAGTGAAGTGTTGTAACCAGACATGAGCTGAAACTTGGCCGTGATCAATTTGACTTCGACTTGACATTTAATCTAAGGCAACATCGGTGTCGCCTTGAAAAAAACCTGACCACAGGCATTGTACACATTCACAGGTGAATGGTGAAGAACTTGTGGAACACCTATTCATAGATAATAATCAGGTGTTAAGTACTTGTATCAGAGCATTCAAAGCGACACTGGTGACACAAAATCATGCTCATCTAGACTGGACCACACCCATGTCTGATTCTTTGCTTCAGTCAAAGAGTTACTTATAAGGTTCATTTTATTATTTAGTTGTTTTTTCTCTTATTAATAAGTATTATAAATAGAAAATTGCTAGAATTTGTTTAAAAAATTTTTTTAATCCACAAGCCATCTGATCAGTGATTTAAAACATTGACTAGCCTCGATTAAAAATTCAACCCTACTTTACTTTAAGTCAATACAATTTTACTAAATAATAGTAATAATCAGATATGTTACCTAAAGAGGGAGATAGAGATTAAAAACACTAACATTGGGAAGTGTAGGGTGGGGGAAGAATATTGATGTTTAGAAAATAGACTTAACTGCAACATATGACCCCCACCCCCCCCCCCCCCCCCCCCCCCCACCCCCAAAAAATAAATAAAATAAAAAACAGAATTCACTAGCTGTCGAGCATGGCAATAGTAGTTACTTACTAGCCATGGGAGTGGGACAACGATAATGTAGAAGCCCTGAATACATATTTAAACAAATAAAAAAACATTACAAAGAAAATGAACAAGTATTACTACAAACAGGACATGACTGCAAACGCAATGACTACAAAATCAGTGCTGTTAAGGAGAACGTGTATTTACTAGTGGTCACTAAGAGGCTCTGTAACTTGGAAACATAAAGCCCGGTACCTGCCTCGGTGGTGTGGTTGTTAAGCCATCGGACATAAGGCTGGTAGGTACTGAGCTCGCAGCCTGGTACCTGCCTCGGTGGTGTGGTCGTTAAGCCATCGGACATAAGGCTGGTAGGTACTGAGCTAGCAGCCTGGTACCTGCCTCGGTGGTGTGGTCGTTAAGCCATCGGACATAAGGCTGGTAGGGACTGAGCTTGCAGCCCGGTACCTGCCTTGGTGGTGTGGTCGTTTAGCTATCTGACACAAGGCTGGTAGGTACTGAGCTCGCAGCCCGGTACCTGCCTCGGTGGTGTGGTCGTTAAGCCATCTGACACAAGGCTGGTAGGTACTGAGCTCGCAGCCCGGTACCTGCCTCGGTGGTGTGGTCGTTAAGCCATCTGACATAAGGCTGGTAGGTACTGAGCTCGCAGCCCGGTACCTGCCTCGGTGGTGTGGTTGTTAAGCCATCGGACATAAGGCTGGTAGGGACTGAGCTTGCAGCCCGGTACCTGCCTCGGTGGTGTGGTCGTTTAGCTATCTGACATAAGGCTGGTAGGTACTGAGCTCGCAGCCTGGTACCTGCCTCGGTGGTGTGGTCGTTAAGCCATCTGACACAAGGCTGGTAGGTACTGAGCTCGCAGCCTGGTACCGGCTCCCATCCAGAACGAGTTTTAACGACTCAATGGGTAGGTGTAAGACCACTACACCTCTTGTCTCTCTCACTAACCCCTAACCCACTATTCTGGATAGATAGCACAGATATTTGAGGTGTTCGTGCCCAGTACAGCATGCTTGAACCGTAATTTGATATAAGCATGAAAATAAACAAAACAAAACTGATGTTCTACAATAAAGTGAACAAAAGTTGGAATGAAAGACAAACTCGGGTGATGATCAGTCTGAATTGGTTTGTATTATAATATTGTGCTACAGACTGACAGACTAGAAGAATTTCTGGCAGACAAACTGTGGGTGGTAATGATTTGGCAGACTCGTGAATGAAACCCGTTATGTTATTGTTCTACTTCTCACATTTCTTCACTGCTGTATACAGTGGCGTAGGAAGGTGCCAAAAAAAAGGAGGGGCATACACACATATTATATAAATAAATATAAAATATAGAAATCATCCCTGCTGCTACTGGATCAAGAAGTGGGGGGACACATGCCCCCCCCCCGGCTCCTACGCCAGTGGTATATTACAGGGAGCAACAAATACCTTAATTCCACCTGCTTTGTTAGCTACTTCATACTTGTATACCTGAGGGTTTCTCCTGAAGGATTTTGTCGGTAGCTTCAGCCAACAATTCAATCATGTGGTTTGTAACATCCCGTGGACTACGAACCTGAAAACAAGCATCACAAAGGCAGAACTAGGAATTTGATCGCTGTTTATTTTATTTAATTCAAATAAACACGTTATTCAGTCTTTGTCAGGTCATAGGGTTTAGCAGGTGCAAGAGATCACCAGCAGCCCGACCGGGGTCGACAGCGGGCAGGGGCAAGAGATCACCAGCAGCCCGACCGGGGTCGACAGCGGGCAGGGGCAAGAGATCACCAGCAGCCCGACCGGGGTCGACAGCGGGCAGGGTCGACAGCGGGCAGGGGCAAGAGATCACCAGCAGCTCGACCGGGGTCGACAGCGGGCAGGGGCAAGATATCAACAGCAGCCCGACCGGGGTCGACAGCGGGCAGGGGCAAGAGATCACCAGCAGCCCGACCGGGGTCGACAGCGGGCAGGGGCAAGAGATCACCAGCAGCCCGACCGGGGTCGACAGCGGGCAGGGTCGACAGCGGGCAGGGGCAAGAGATCACCAGCAGCTCGACCGGGGTCGACAGCGGGCAGGGGCAAGATATCAACAGCAGCCCGATCGGGGTCGACAGCGGGCAGGGGCAAGAGATCACCAGCAGCCCGACCGGGGTCGACAGCGGGCAGGGTCGACAGCGGGCAGGGTCAAGAGATCACCAGCAGCTCGACCGGGTCGACAGCGGGCAGGGGCAAGATATCAACAGCAGCCCGATCGGGGTCGACAGCGGGCAGGGGCAAGAGATCACCAGCAGCTCGACCGGGGTCGACAGCGGGCAGGGGCAAGAGATCACCAGCAGCTCGACCGGGGTCGACAGCGGGCAGGGGCAAGATATCAACAGCAGCCCGATCGGGGTCGACAGCGGGCAGGGGCAAGAGATCACCAGCAGCCCGACCGGGGTCGACAGCGGGCAGGGTCGACAGCGGGCAGGGGCAAGAGATCACCAGCAGCTCGACCGGGGTCGACAGCGGGCAGGGGCAAGATATCAACAGCAGCCCGATCGGGGTCGACAGCGGGCAGGGGCAAGAGATCACCAGCAGCCCGACCGGGGTCGACAGCGGGCAGGGGCGATTGTGGTCCTGTTGAATTTTGAATGACCTGTAGGATTAAGTCAAAACATGAAAAGGTGAGTGATCACTGGCACTTTAGTCCATGAACCGAGACCCCAAATTTGACCAAACATAACTATACTTTATTGATAGGTGGATGTATCTGCATCTCAAAACAGCATGATAGACTTTTTTGCAGAGTAGCTTAAAATCAGAAAATGGGTTTTAGTAGAGAGGGGGTATTTTTCTAAAAAAATTATAATGTTTCTGTATGTTAATATATAGATAGTTTTAATCACACAAACTGAAATGCACTTGCCAACATTCACCAGGAATTTATTTTGAACTATCCCCAGCTAACTGAGGCATTGCAACATCATTGTAGTCCAAGATGGCCACCAATATATAAGCAAATCGTAATTTATAACAAGGAAATCATAACATCGTATTTTACATCAACTGGGAAGATATGTTTATGTTATTGAATGAGTTTTATGGGCCAAGGAATTCATGTATAACAACCTCTTGCTAACTGACATATTGCATTATTTAAATGCAAGATGGTCATGAAAATGGCCACCAACAGTAAGCAGTGGCCATATCTTACATTCTACAAACATTCCCCAAAGAATACTTTCTACCTCAAATACAGGGGTGGGGTATATGGAAAGCATTTCAGTTCTGGTAATCATTTTGTAATACAAATTTTATCATTGCATGAATCCAAGATTCCAAAATGGTTGCAAAAAGAAAGAAATGATCACTGTATTTGTTAAGTATTGCCTAAAACAATCATTTTGAAACCAACTGCTACGTTTTAAGGGTAAACCAATCTTTTCCCCCCAAAATCTACATATAAGTTGCTTTCTTACACACCCAATGGTGAGAAATCATGCATTATTTTTGATAACACATGGGTTGTTAACACACGGACTAACAATTTCAAGACATACAACTGGCTGCTCCTAGGTGATGACCAGGTCACCAGTGCCAAGCTTTCAATGAAAAACAACACGTGGAAATATTACACTGTGACGTATAGTTAACCTGACAATCATGTGTCTGTGACGCGCAAGTTAGTTACAAGTGCAATGGCTGTATATAACTTTTAATCAAAAAAGATGTTAAAATTTGCTTAAAACCTGGTTTTTGAGGATATATAATAAATAGATTAATACATTCATGTTTGTTAGATACCATTTATCTTACAACTCGTTTAAAAACATATCAAACTTGCTTTTGCTCGTTAGATACATTTTAAAACAACTCGTGAAATAAATGGTATCTAATGACCACTCATGTATTATTCTTTAGACATGGATCAAATAGTTCACAATGCCAACATTGCTGTGATAAATGGGCACGGAACATTTTGTTTTCAAAATTTTGATTAGCGACAGTCACTAATCAATCTGAACATTGATTAGCGATTACTAATTTTGTGTAGCAATTTTTTTTAAACATATACATGTAGCATGATTAATTAAATATGAACAGACAGTTTTTAAATAAGTTTTATATCATTTATTTATTGCATTTTTATTTAGTAGCCATAAAGAACAAATAATTTCAGGTACAGTCATGTTTAATGTACATAATGTGGTTAGTCATTCTCCTGTTTCAACTTTGCTTGCCATGTGACATCAACATTCAACAAACAGTATAAAATATATTTATTTATCTATCAATTCCAATAAATATTATAGAATAGCTCACCAGATTAAAAAAAAAACCATAGTTACTAACAAGTTGTGTTTCCTGCCCGCAGTTACACAATAATTAGGCTACTTAAAACAATTGGCCTAGAGAGCTCTGCCATTTAATACTGATTTCTGTTATTAGGCAGGTGTCTGGCATTTACATACTGATTTCTGTTATTAGGCAGGCCGTGTCTGGCGTTTACATACTGATTTCTGTTATTAGGCAGGTGTCTGGCATTTACATACTGATTTCTGTTATTAGGCAGGCCCTACCAAAATGACTTATATTTTTTACTCATAAGTGAAGTATAAGTCAATACTTTTGAAGTATAAGTGACTTATAAGTAAATGATTAGGTTTTGTATGCAAATGAAGTATCACTTATACAAAGTATATGTGACATATAAGTGAAGTGTTAACCATATATATAAGTGAAGTGTAAGTCATTCGCTTATATTTAACAGAAGTGTTAGATATATATAAGTGACTTATAAATGAAGTACCAGGTATAAGTGAAATATAAGTGATTCACTGATATTTACAAACATTGCTGTATGAGTGAAGTATAAGTGATTCACTGATATTTAACAGAAACTGTTGTATAAGAAGTATAGGTGAAGTATAAGTGATTCACTGATATTTACAAACATTGCTGTATGAGTGAAGTATAAGTGATTCACTGATATTTTACAGAAAATGCCGTATAAGTGAAGTATAAGTGAAATATAAGTGAAGTATGAGTGATTCACAGATATTTACAAACATTGCTGTATAAGTGAAGTATAAGTCATTCACTGATATTTTACAAAAAATGCTGTATAAGTGAAGTATAAGTGAAATATAAGTGAAGTATGAGTGATTCACTGATATTTACAAACATTGCTGTATAAGTGAAGTATTAGTGATTCACTGATATTTTACAAAAACGCTGTATAAGTGAAGTATAAGTGAAATATAAGTGAATATCAAAGGCTGTGGTATGTTCTGTCCTGTCTGAGGTAAGATCATATAAAAGATGACTTGCTGCTGTAGAGAGCTTCCTCTGAAGACTATGGGTCAGAATTAATTATCAATTTAATTTTTTACATCCAGTAGCCAGTGATGAACTAATCAGTGCTCTGGTGACATCATTAAACTAATGAGGCCAAATTTCAATATTCTCAGGTAATCTCTGTATTAATGCGACTGACCCTATCTCCACCCACTAAAATGGACCCCAATTTTGATCAAGCTACCAACTGGTAACAAATGTTTTGTCAAGAAAAAGAAAAAGAAAAGAAAAAACAAGGGTGAAACAACAGGTTCAAAATCCATGAATACCATGGGAATTCCCATGACCCATTTAATTCAAATAATTGTTTTAAAAAGTTATTGTTCTTATGTCACCGGTACAGTATGACAGCACTGTCAGCAAGACATAAAAATTGAAGCACAATAGTCTTAACAAAGTGGTGTTTCATTCTCTCACATCCCTTTTCTTCAGTTATGTCCTGTTCAGTGCCATCTTAATATATGTCATCCAACATTCAGATGGGATTCTGCAAAACAATTTAAAAGAAAAAAATATTTTATATAGTCTGGATAGATCTGCTATGTACATGTACAGTGTAATTAGTAATTGTTTAAAGTAAACATTTAGTTCTTTCTATTAGTTTTTAAAGACTAAGTTAGAGAATCATAGCCTACCAAGTTTCAGATGTGGGGAATCAAAACTTCAGGAAAAAACAAACTTTCAGTTATATTTTCAATTTTACTTCTAAAAATAATTGTTTAAAAAAATATTCAATCAAATATCTAGGATAAACGTTAATTTTTGTATTAAAACAGACTTTGAAATATTCAATGTTGAACTTTAATTTTAATTAAGAAGAAACCAGAAAATAAAATACATACATGTATATACATGTATTTTTAATCTCTTAAGTTTTGAAAACTACTAGAAAGAATCATGCAAATAACTGTTTATAAATTTCTCTGATTCAACTGATTATATATGTTTCCATAATCCAAATGGTAAAGTTTTATGTATTTGCATACATGTGCATGTTGAGGATATTAAAGCTGGATGATCAACTTCAATAAAACATCAGTCAGACTGATTTGTTCAGTACATGAACCATTACAACATATATGTATCTGGAGTTAACTGGTGAATAAATGAAAACATCCATTTTAATTGTGCATTTTGTAAAAAATATGATGACACTAGGTTTTTCTTTTGGTGTTCTCTGTAGCATCTTTATTTTTCTGAACAAACAATAGGTATTTTGACTTTAGAAAAGTTTACTGTAAATGATATTAACATGCAATGATTGGGCTTATAAAAATTAATATGTGTATTAAGCAAACATAAAAGCTAACAAATATTTTTCATGTTACTGTTTAAAATGTCAGTCATTACAACTGCCCCCCATTTCTCATGGACTTTTAATTAGCACTGTGTGAAGTAAATTAATTACTCCCAGTCTGCTAGAAGTAGAGATACACATCCTTTTGATAAGACAGGTACAAAGTGATCAGGTGACAACTCCCATTCTCATATAGACATTTTATTGCCCCAATTAGTGGAGCTATGTAATCCCTTTGTAAGGTGATATCTGAAGACTTCCAATGTTTGTGAATTCCAGAAGTTGATGAACATTACATACATTATTTTAGTTATATATATATATATGATGCTTTTCAAGTTGGTTTTATCGCATAAACTGTTTTAATGTACAATGGCACAAATGTTCCTCCATTACCGGAAATGGAGGGACAGGTCACAATGATCAAAATTATATAATTAAAAATTATAACTTATTAATATTTCCAAGCTATCAATTGATCATATGGATTTAAAAACTTTAAAATTTGCCTTGACATAAAAAAAAAGAAGAAAAATCATGTTTGTTGGTAACAGAGGGAAACCACAAGTATATTTTAATTAATTACTACTAACTACTTATAATATTTAAATGTAAACAACACCACCAAACCTTTGTGTGACAAAATAACTATAATCAGCACTAGTTTGAACTTTTAGTATAGTTGTATTCACTAAATGAAATGTTTATTCACATGCATTAACATAAATAAAGAGAATTTATCAAACAAAGGAATGCCGCCATTTTGTCTATTTGAAAATCCAGCAATGATTGTAATGCATGGCTTTTAAATGAAACACATGAACTGTTGAAAAAAAAAATAGGTGCTACATGTAGTCAGATACTTACCAAATTAGTTTTCCTGCATGATAGACTTGTTCCACGGACATGAGGTATAGTCTTAACTAAACACATGTGCACAAAGAAAATGTCCAGGTGACAGGTGGTGAGTCTGGAGGGTCTATTTAAGTGAGGAGGTAGTATGGGATAATTATAATCATATAGCATCATGTGTATTAATATTAATATTAATTATAAAAAT
Source organism: Gigantopelta aegis (assembly GCF_016097555.1). NCBI lineage: Eukaryota > Metazoa > Mollusca > Gastropoda > Neomphalida > Peltospiridae > Gigantopelta > Gigantopelta aegis. The sequence goes on from NC_054708.1 coordinate 89,186,746, forward strand.
TATTATTACTGGAAATACTATCAAATTCTGTTACATGTATGTTTGGTTGTTTAGCCACTGTTCCCAATGAATTTGATAAATCCTGTGAGAAGTTATGAATTTTTTAAAAATAACCATGAAAATGTTTTGGACTTAGTTTTTTCTCTGTTCATTTGGAACACATCATTTCCTTTGCAAAAAGACTATCTCCAAACTAATTGTTCACTTATATTTCACTTATAGAAACAAACAAAAAATGTCTTAATTCCAGTTCACTTATACCACTGATAAACCACTTATAGGTGAAATATATGAGGAGTATCAGTGATGTATCAGTTAACCATTCTTTTCACTTATACTTATATACACTGATACTTCACTTATACCAATATATGGGTAACTTATAGGCCACTTATAAGTGGCGTATATGTAAAGTATAAGTTTGTATAAGTTATTTCCGTAAGGGGCGCGCGCGCCCCCGGTGTCTGGCGTTTACATACTGATTTCTGTTATTATAATAATAATAATAATAATAATAATAATAATAAATTCTTTATTTAGTGAGGGTAACACAGTTAGCAAAAGCTAATCTTCCCTGAGGCCCTCAGGTACGAACAATACAGAATTACAATGCATACATTTATGAACAAATAGAAAATACATATATGGCAATAAACATATGTACAAATGATATTATTTTAGAAAATATTTCTTGAGTCTATATTTAAAAACAGCAGTATTTGGCGATGATCGGATAGCTTTAGGCAATTTATTCCAAAGTACTGGTCCAGAGTAACTGAAAGCATGTTTAAATAAAGACATTTTAGGTTTTGGAATTAATAGATTTCTATCCTCTACATTTCGAAGGTTGTAGGGATTGTTTTCTCCAACATATATTAATAAGTTTGAAAGATAGTTTGGGGCTTCATTGTATAGACATTTATAAATTTGTAAACATTTGTGATAGTGGATTCGTGTTTCCATTGTCATCCATTTTAACTGTTTAAATAGTGGGGCAGATGGAGTAATAGGATCTACATCTAATATCATCCTTGCAGCTCTCTTTTGCAGTTTTAGTAAACGTTCTAATCCATCCTGATTACAGTTTCCCCAAATTACACAGCAGTAATCGATGAGTGGTAAAATATACCCATTGTAGAAAAGTTTTCTTGCATCTAAATTTAAATACCTAATGATTTTTGATAACAGATACAGACGTTTAGAGATCAGGGAACACACATGTTTAACCTGATTTGTCCATTTTAAATTATTATCAACTTTAATTCCTAAAAGTTTTTCGCATTCAATGTGTGTTGCAGACGTTCTGAATTTATTATAAGAGAAATATCATTTTGGATTGTAACTTTTTGTCTTGTTCCTATAGTCATATATTTGGTCTTTTTTGTGTTTATGAACATTTTATTATAGGAACACCATTTTTCTACACTATTCAGATCTTGCTGTAGTTTATCTTGAATTTGAGTAACAGTTTTCCCTGACATGAACATTGTTGAATCATCTGCATACATACTTGTGGTACAATGTTCAATGTATAGTGGAAGATCATTTATGTACAGTATAAAGAGAAGAGGTCCTAGTATGGAACCCTGTGGAACACCATAAATAATGGATTTAGGTTCTGATGTTGCCATTTCTATAGTGACTTGCTGTGTCCTGTTTGTTAAATAAGATTGGAACAAGTTAAGAGAAATTCCCTTTGCAGCCATAAATGTTTAACTTTTGAATCAGAATTGAATGGTCCACAACATCAAAAGCTTTTTTGAAATCAAGAAATATGACTCCATTTAGATTTCCTTCATTCATTTCATGTAACCATTTATCAGTTATATCAATAAGTGCTGTTTGGCATGAGTGTTTTGGTCTAAAACCTGATTGAGATGAGTGTAAAAGGTTAAATTTTGTTAAGTAATCATAAAATTGCATGGAGATATGTTTTTCTATTAATTTGGACAGTGTTGGCAATACAGATATTGGCCTATAATTTGTAGCTTCAGTTTTGTCACCAGTCTTGAAAATTGGAGTAACTTTAGCATTTTTAAAACATTGTGGATAAATACCACTGTCTATTATTTTGTTAAAAATAAATGTTAACGAAGAAGCAATTGCCAAGGCACCTAACTTAAGTATTCGTGGACCTAAGTTGTCATCTCCAGATGATTTATTGACATTTAAGTTCTTAAGCTCATTATAAAGATAATTTATTTGTACAGGAGCTATCTTAAACTTTTCCTCATTTGGGAGTCTCTCTTTTACAAAATGTTCCACTTTCTCGAGATTTGGCATATCATATCCAGAATTAGTTCTCAAATTTTCAATACAAGAAGTAAAGAAGTCATTAAATTTGTTTGCTATGTCGGTCTTATCCTTAAGTGTTGTTCCATTGTCAGATTTCAGCTCTGCTGGACTTGATATATGTGGAGGATTTAGCTCATGGATACATTTCCATAATTATTTTGGATCCCTAGGCAGGTGTCTGGCGTTTACATACTGATTTCTGTTATTAGGCAGGCCGTGTCTGGTGTTTACATACTGATTTCTGTATTAGGCAGGCCGTGTCTGGCATTTACATACTAATTTCTGTTATTAGGCAGGTGTCTGGTGTTTACATACTGATTTCTGTTATTAGGCAGGCCGTGTCTGGCGTTTACATACTGATTTCTGTTATTAGGCAGGTGTCTGGCTTTTACATACTGATTTCTGTTATTAGGCAGGCCATGTCTGGCGTTTACATACTGATTTCTGTTATTAGGCATGCTGTGTCTGGCATTTACATACTGATTTCTGTTATTAGGCAGGTGTCTGGTGTTTACATACTGATTTCTGTTATTAGGCAGGTGTCTGGTGTTTACATACTGATTTCTGTTATTAGGTAGGTGTCTGATGTTTACATACTGATTTCTGTTATTAGGCAGGCCGTGTCTGGCGTTTACATACTGATTTCTGTTATTAGGCAGGCCGTGTCTGGCGTTTACATACTGATTTCTGTTATTAGGCAGGCCGTGTCTGGCGTTTACATACTGATTTCTGTTATTAGGCAGGCCGTGTCTGGCATTTACATACTGATTTCTGTTATTAGGCAGGCCGTGTCTGGCGTTTACATACTGATTTCTGTTATTAGGCAGGCCCTGTCTGGCGTTTACATACTGATTTCTGTTATTAGGTGGGCCGTGTCTGGCGTTTACATACTGATTTCTGTTATTAGGCAGGTGTCTGGCGTTTACATACTGATTTCTGTTATTAGGCGGGCCGTGTCTGGCGTTTACATACTGATTTCTGTTATTAGGCGGGCCGTGTCTGGCGTTTACATACTGATTTCTGTTATTAAGCAGGTGTCTGGTGTTTACATACTGATTTCTGTTATTAGGCAGGCCGTGTCTGGCGTTTACATACTGATTTCTGTTATTAGGCAGGCCGTGTCTGGCATTTACATACCGATTTCTGTTATTAGGCAGGCCGTGTCTGGCGTTTACATACTGATTTCTGTTATTAGGCAGGCCGTGTCTGGCATTTACATACCGATTTCTGTTATTAGGCAGGCCGTGTCTGGTGTTTACATACTGATTTCTGTTATTAGGCAGGCCGTGTCTGGCATTTACATACTGATTTCTGTTATGAGGCAGGTGTCTGGCATTTACATACTGATTTCTGTTATTTGGGAATAAGATTGTCTCAATGTTTTTGTTTAGCTTGAAAAAAAATAAGATGAAGTTTGTTTTGTTTTATGACACCACTAGATCACATTGTTAGGCATCAACCCTTTTGTTGACATTTGATATGGTAACTCCTTTTGGTAATATTATACATATAACGGAATAACCGGATACATATACTAGAAATTACAATGTTACGAGGATAAAACTTGATGTCGGATGAGTTTGTCAAAACAAATTGTCATGGTCAATGAAATGTAGTGATGAAGTACATATATTTTATACATGTATATATAAATTATTAAGAAACAGAGAATGGGAATGATAAAACTGATTCCAGTCTTTACCAAAACATCAGTTATTGACTACAACTTGCCGACTGATCACAGCCAGATTGCCATTATAGACTTGGTCTATATATGTTGTAACATTTCTTCTAGATAGTTTCAAAATAGATTTGTTCACCCTTAAGACATAGAGATCAGGATAAGAATTATTATTTTAGATGACATTTTAGATAACTTTACTTGTAGATATACATGTATTTTTCATGGATTGAACACCTTCAAAACGTAGCAAACAGTTTCGAAACGATTGTTTCAGGTGATGCATATAACACATTTCTTTCTTCTTGCATCCACTTTGATAACCATCTTGAATTCTGGAAATGATAAAATTTCTCAGTAGAAAGTTAATGCAATAACTGACTTTCTTGCCCCCTATAAAACCCAGTATTTGAAGTAAAAATGATTCTTTGGGGGTAAATTAAACTGTTAATTTTATGTGCTTTTGATAGCTGGATACTAATAATAAAAATGCTTTAAAATTTAAAAAAAATAAAAATTATTTACTTAATTAATTAATTAATAACAAAGTGTTTTCTATCTGGTTCATTTAATGAAAACAAAAAACCTGAAAGGAACTGTTTCGTTGTCTGGGAATAAGCCCTCCTCATGCTAAGTTCATAATGAGTTGTCTGGGAATAAGCCCTCCTCATGCTAAGTTCATAATGAGTTGTCTGGCTAAGTTCATAATGAGTTGTCTGGGAATAAGCCCTCCTCATGCTAAGTTCATAATGAGTTGTCTGGGAATAAGCCCTCCTCATGCTAAGTTCATAATGAGTTGTCTGGGAATAAGCCCTCCTCATGCTAAGTTCATAATGAGTTGTCTGGGAATAAGCCCTCCTCCTGCTAAGTTCATAATGAGTTGTCCTGGCTCCTTGCACATATTTCCCATCAAATATGGTAAGAAAAGATAAGAAACAAAGAAAATAACAAAAAAAACAAATAAAAAAAGAAAGAAAGAAAGAAAGAAAGAAAGAATGAATGAATGAATGAATAAAAGAAAGAATGTTTTAACAACACACTCAACACATTTTTGTTTAAGGTTATATGGCTTCAGACATCTGATTACGGACCACACAGATAATGAGGAAACTCACCAACACCATTCCATGGGCCACTCTTTTCAATCAGCAGCTGAGGATTAAGTAACAGGAATATTTTGTTTAACGCCACCTCATATCTTTTTTAATTATAGCAATTTGGTGTCTCTATAATGTGGTTATTTTAACATTTGGTGTTCCTGTCCTGGACAGAGGAGCCGGCTAAGGCTGGCACCTGTACCCATGACAGGCGTGCACTACAACAGCTTGCTCTGAATGTGCAGGTAAAACCCTATGACCTGCAGACCTGTCAATCCTCCCGGATTCCGCAGGAGTCTCCAAGTAGTTTGATCAAACCTCCCTCAAGCCTGCACAGGAGAAAAATTCTCTGGGTAAATGGTATTTTTGTAAGCATAAAAAATATTCTATCTACTTTCGCTAAAATAATATAAGGGAAATAACTCCGCCTCTTTTTTTTATATGGAAAACTTTGGCTAAATTCGGTTTCCAACAATGTAACAGACAGAATTGTCCCGACTGTTTTAACGTTTGCCGAAGTGAGAATTGTGGGATATATTGTTAAAAAAACACATGGAGTTTATAAAATGAAGTGTTATTATAATATTAATACATGTATTATAATGTTAAGTTTGTTGTCATCGTAATGGCAACGAATGGTGTTGCCGCTGATTCAACAGGCTGTGTATTGACATTCAGTGTTGCCATATATCAAACTATCCAATTTAGTCCTAATAATGCATTTGGCATATCAGACATGTTCCCACTAGATTACATAATGCAACTATAATGAATCTGAAGTGCCAGACTCTGGCCCAGAGTTGACAGGATACACATGATGTTAAAATCACATGTCAAGACAACAAAAAGACCAATTAGCTATATAAACAATACTTGTATCAGTTAGTTTTGTATGATTGTGCAGTAAAATGTTGGTAACAAGAGAACAATTCAAGGGATTATTTTTGTACAATTAATAAATATATATTGTGTTTGACATAAAGTGGGGTATAATTCTGGTATATTTCACACGATGTCCGTAATGAAGTTTTACTTATGATTAGTGGAAATACAATGTTTATTACATTGTTATAATGATTTTAAATAAGTACCACACCATTGTTCCTCATTATAGTAAAAACTAAATATTAATTTATAAGATTTATATAAATTTGTCTTAGTTACTTTAAGTTAGGTACACAAATCACAAATGATGATGTACAACGCCGTATCATAAGTTTTCGCGATAATCCAAAATGGCCAACGTAAACACGGGTCAGTATGTAAATTTTAAAAACAAAATGCGGCTAGTAGAATTAATAACCAAAAAAAAAAAAAACTTTGAATGTATTCCACATTCAAATTTTCCCATATGTCAAGAACTGCAGGGGACAACTCTTAAGACGTTTTTATGGTTAGGGCCTTGTTTTGCAGTATTTTTTTCATTCTTAACCAAATATTTTCTATTATGTTCAAGTCTGGTGACTGAGCAGGCCATGTCATACAACAAATATTATTTTCACGTTTATATGCCTCGATTAATCAAGCTCTATGACAAAGTGCATTGTCATCCTGAAAACGATATGGTTTATTGATAAAATGTTGTGCTAAACCAGGCCAGAGATGATTGTCGAGTATATCACGATACTTTTCAGCATTAATGTTTCCATTAACCATACATAAAGTTCCGACACCATGCCATGTAATGCAGCCCCAGATCATAATCGACACCCTTCATTGACTTGGAACAGACATGCATTCGGGACAGTATGCTTCATGTGCAGCTCGCCAAACAAAAACATGGTGGTTTTTGCCAATTACTATCTGAGATTCATCACTAAATATCACTTGACTCCACTGGTTATTAACATCCCACCATCTCCTGTCCAGGCACCATGACAGTCGCTTTTTTTTTGTTCACTTCACGGACACTCATTTTTTTTCCGAATAACTCGCCTAAAAATCTTATTTTTGTGTAAAATTCTTTGAATTGTTACAGGATGAACTTTCACTCTCCTACCTTGATTAAAATCAGCAGTTATATCTCTAAGAACTTTCCCGTGATTTTTTTTGACACTCCAAAGTAAACATAATTCTCCTCTAATTGTGATCTTTTGTGGTCGACCAGTTCTTTTGGCGTTCTCAACACTTCCGCTTATACAATATTTTTTCCACACGGATCGAATGGTAGACTCGGGCACCGTCAATAATTTAACAATTTCTGCATTTCTGTGGCCATGAGATTTTAAGTCAACAATCAGTTGTTTTTTCTCGGTAGTGAGATCTGTGGATTTGCAACCCATTTTTGCAAAACACCGTCTGCTTCAAGATCAAGGGAGCAGACGACTAATTCATGACGTCACCAGTGTAGCTACGAAAAAATATATAAATAGGGATTGTATCAAAAGGCTTGGTTTTACGTAACTTGGGAAAAACATGCATTTTGCGGAAGGTAGAAAAGCGCTTCCGTGTTACTGACGTCTTTTTCGCAAACACTTTTGATACAGCGCTGTAAAGTAACCGTTAAGTGTAATACCGTAAATGTACTAATTATTGTTTAAATTTCTTGTCAGTGTTCTTAACATTTTTGGATAAAAGAGTTATTTTTGAAATATGTATTAAATTATAATAATATTTTATATATATATATGACATTATGTAGCGTTCGTATAACTTATTGTAATAATTTTTTAAAACTTGTGATTTTGTTAAATCATGTGCATTTTCATGTTGATTAGGAAGCAAATAACAGTGCTATGAATATTTTATGAGTTTTCTTTCTAGCTCTTTCAAAAAAGAAAACAAAACAAGTAAAACAAGAGGCCTATTGGCCTACAGACCTTGTTTTTTTTATTTTTAAAGTTTGACAGTAACAGATAATTAATTTTTAAAAAATCCTTTAGAATATCCAAGACTGCCCCAGAATAATATTGTACTAAGTTTTAGAAAAATACAATCGAAATTCTATTAGAAGCTAGACTTCAAACAAAAGATGACGGACAAATTTCAGACACCAGCAGACAGACCGATAATAGAAAATCCCCACTGATGAACATCATAGCAGAGATAAACATTTTTATTTAAATCTTTTAAATTTAAAACTCTAGTTAAAAAAAAAAAAAAAAAAAAAAAAAAAAAATGTTAACTTTTTAATTAATTTTCTTTTTATTTAATAAATTGTCAATACTTGCAAAATATATCTCCTGTTTGTGAAGACTGCACGAGAAAATCATAGTACCATGTTTCAGAAGTATTCGATCATTAAAGAAGACAGACTTTTAAATTTCCAAAGTTAAGACTGATCGACCCAAAGAATTATAATAGTATCAAGTTTGAGAACTATCACATCAAAACTCTAGGAGAAGATAGACTTTTAAAAGTTCAATGTTAAATTTCTACTCAAAATGTTTAAATAAAAGTTGAGAAAATCAAAAAATTTCAAAATATCTTTCTATTAGTTTGTGAAAGTCATCTCTTAGAATACTTATACTAAATTTCACAACTATCCAATTAAAATTCTAGATGATAGACTTTTAAATTTTCAATGTTAAAACGCTCCTTAACATGTTTAAATTTAATATAAATTCACATATTTGAAATTTCTAAACATTTCTCTGATAGTTTGTGAAGAAAATCACAGTACCAAGTTTCAGAACAATCTGATAAAAACTCTAGAATATTTAAAAACATAAATATAAATGTAGACTTTTAAATTTTAAAAACATTTAATAAAAGTTTAAACTTTCCAAAATACATGTATCTCATTATTAGTTTGTGGAGGGTCTCCGGATCATTGTACAAAGTTTCAGAATAATTCAGTCAAAATACACATGTACTAGGAGATGACAGATTTCAAAGGAAAAGACGGATGAACAGGTGGATGTATGGATGGACAGATCAGTATTACAAAAGCTCTGCTGACGAATGTCACAAGTGAGGTAAAAATATAAGGCCGAATTTATGAAGCTCTGCTGACGAATGTCACAAGTGAGGTAAAAATATAAGGCCGAATTTATGAAGCCTGTTTTTCTGAAACGCAGGTAAACATTTTAAGACATAAACAGACCATAAATTAGACCAGTAATTTTCATCTTTTATGCACCCTTACCTGTACCATTCGCGAGACCATTGTGCTGGTATCCAAAGAGTCTGAAATGTAAACTGTTAACTGGAGCCATGAGTCGGACTGTGGTGGCCCCGCAGGAAGTATTAAACTAGTTGTGTCTTCGTTTCCGTGATACAAGAGAGTATCTGAAATGAGAAAACAGCTTATTACTACACCACTTCATTATGGCAAACAAACACATTAAACTTTCTAAACATCAGGGGCAGTATGAGGAGCGGATAAAACTAAACGTGGATAGCGGCTAAACGCGGATAGCTAATCGCGTTTAAATCTCTCAGGTTGTTTGGTATGCAGGAACGTAAATGACGTCGCGAATAGCTATCCGGCGTAGTTATTTTTAGATTGGGGAAACTTCTCGTCGCGCATTGAATGTTGGTATTAATAAATGTACTTCCGTAAACAATGCACAAGCAGACGTGAACAGCAATGGAAGGTAAACGTGTCAGGAAGGCTAATTTTAGTAATACCGAGTTAAGAATTTTGCTCGAAGAAATAAATGTGGAGAGTACTGTGTTGTTTTCAGCTAACAGTCAAAGCGTTACAATTTTTTTTTTTTTAAATTTGGCAGTCCACAACAAATAAAGTAAGCGCTTGTGGCGTAGCACAGCGCACCCCTCAAGAGTGCAGAGATAAGTGGAGGGGGCTAAAAGGCGCTGTGCTACGCCGTGAAAAAGATCAAAGCAAAACAGGGGGAGGATCTAAAGAAAAGCCCATTCCTTTTGAAGACGTGATTGTGGCAATCATTGGGCAAAATTCTGTACTATTTGATGGCATAGAAGGTAAGATTTAAGCAGAAAGAATAAAGTTAGCTTTTTCAGTTTTGAACAACACCACAATGCAGCACATCTGGCACGTTTTCAGGAATTTCACCAGGACGGAGTATACACTGTAACCAGTAAAGTTTAGGGGCGGGGTAATCTCAATCGAGATTAGGGGGCGGGGATGAGGTTTGAGGCATGCTTTCCTCCAAAATGTATTGGAGGTTGGAGGGGGGAGGGTTTCCAAAATTGTTTGGAGCATTTAGCTAGGGTTTTGGGTTGAAACCCACCCTCTGTACACGCACCTGCATATTGATTTAATAATCATCTATTTTTGGAAACCCAAATTTCTCTATTAACAGCAACAAATCATTTACATGTACATTCCCACATACAGGACAGCACATACCATGACCTCTGATATACAAATTGTGGGGCAGAAGAAAACATCTTATTACAATCAATGCATCATCAAAACACAAACACACGTACACACATTGTCCACTTACAAATTTAATTCACTGCACCACAAACACACACACACACCATGACTAGATGCAGAGGGGTTCTGGATCCACCTTCACTCTTGAGCATTAGACTTGTTTTCCATAATTTTAAAATGTTTACTATTTTAATGGAATGTACAGTTATTAATTTTCCATATTATTGGAACACTGTTTTAATTCATCAAAAAACCTGCACCTACCGCCCACACAGAGTATATTTTTTTCAAAGCATCTTCTCAATAATGTCACCCACCTTTTACCCTTTCAGTTCATAACACTTAGTTTGTGTTGACTATCAGTACCTAAATATTAACCGGATGCAACATATTACACAACATTACACTGGGCTACAAAATAATCCACATGAAATATATACAACATTGTATGAAAATGTTAAATTGTGAACAATGGCAGTCACAATAGTTGTTGTTTTCCATTTCGTTGATTTCAGTGAAAGCAACAGATACTTACGAAAGACTAAGTAATATAACACAACTGAAATCAACTGTAAGTTGATGTGTTGAAACAACACTGATTACTGATGACATTTATTTCAAGTTTATGTTTAAATGAAGTTTTTATTCCTATATATACTGTATTACAGGTAGAAAAACCCAATCATCTTTCAATTTAACAAAATTAATATTAATACCGGTAGTAATCATTGTTTCTGCCAGAAAGAAATTTTTGGGTATGGCGCTATGGAATTGAATGCAACCAGTCAACAGGGGGGGGGGGGGGGGGGGCTCTCCCAGAAAGAAAATGGGTCACGTTTAGGGTTAGGTTTAAGAAAATCATACAGTAATGATAAGAGTAATTAATTCTGTCAAAATATTAACTTAAACCCCAAAATATCTTCAACAATTTCTGGGTATGGCACCATACCCGTTTTACCATCTGGCAGAAACCCTGGTAATAATACAGGTATACACAACATTGCAGTGCTAACAACTAGAGCATATGAAAGTAAAAAGAAAGAAAGAAAAAAATTAACAAAATATTTATTTCATGTTAATGGTGTTGCACAGACAATCTACACATAACTTCATATATTAACATATAAATGCAAATAAAATTACAAATGTCTGGAAAAACAACACAAATTTCGTTATAGTGATTAAAGCCATACATACATATCCATCATCTTATTTGTACATAAACAATATAATTTTAACACATTCAAGGCAGCTGCATAAGTCAATACTGTCATAAAATTTCAATGTAGTACAATAAATGATGAAGAATATATTAACCAATTTTTAAACTTAAATCACTTTACAGTTAACTATTACATAATGTGATTTGTATGCTTGGTAATGAAAATTAATTTAATGTGACAGAAGAAAAAAGGTTTTATAAAAAGAAAAAGTACCCGTGATATGCCCTTAAAAGGTCGGTTGCACTGACCTTGTTATTTGTATTTGCATGCAAGCTTTGATTATCCTATCACTTACTAAGAAATATTTGTCCAGAAAATAATAATGGATGTTGGCCAATTACTGTGAGCAAACCACAAACCACGAGCAAGATTTCAATGTGGAATAAATATATGCAATACAAATATTGGCAGTGGCTCATATGACATATGTTATTGCGTTGAAAACTTATCAACACTATTATCAGAGTTTACACTGTTGTTTGCTAAATCGACGAATGAAATTTAAAGTAAACATCTCGCCAATTAAGTGGGTCCTACTGAACATTCAAATGTACTAAAAGTCCTTGATATAATTTGTCCTTTGAAAAGTGATGTCTTAAGATTACTTGTGAACAACTGGAAACATAACATGATTGTTCACTGCAAATAGTTTTGTGGCATTATTATAGTGCAAAATTAATACTGGATTCAAGTAAACCCGATGGTCCATTCTGATTGGCAACCTATTTATGCTAGAGATATAATCTACTAATCGGTTACCATGACTACAGCTAATTTAGAGGGCTGATGTACAAAAAATAGTTCTTTAATATTGTAAGTTAACATTAAATTATATCAATATGTTTCAGTTACTGAATCAACATTTCCATGCTATACATTCACAGATGATGATTTTTCTAACATAGAAATTCCTACAGTGTCTATTGTCAATGATGATCTTAGCGACAATACTCCGATCTTCACTGCAACAGAGGATTCAGTAGAAGCAGGAAGTCTGTTAACTGAAACCACACCAGCGGAAGCTTCTGAAAAAACAACGTCAAGTAGCATAAAAAAACTAAAAGTATCAAAAAGTCTTAAAACAAATGGAAAAAAACTTTGTGACAGTGACAATGATCTTTTTTCTGATTACATGCATAGTGAGATAGAAAAAATAGGGCAATGACCGTTTTGGCAAACAACAAGAACCAGAAAGTTTTACTTCAAATTAAAATCCTTCAAAAAGAAATAGAAAAATCTCATAAATGAAAAATTGAAAAATTAATCTCAAATGTTAAAACAGTGTTCCAAGTTGCTATAATTATAAGTGACCTTTAAATTGTCATATGAAGATGTTAACTGAATATGATTTCCAACTTAATCTGTCATGTAATAATGTGCTGCTTTCAATAATCACACTGTAAATATACCAGTCATTTGTTTTTTAAATCAACATATATGTGAAGTATTGTTTAGCTGCATGCTCAGGATAAGTACAGAATTATTTATTGTTTTGTTAAGTGTTATTTTTCATGAAAAGATTTATTTATTTCCTTGCAATTACTTTAGTTTTTAAAAAAATTGCAATGATATATTTAATGTTTTCTTTTTTGACCTTTACTTTTTTATAAGATCATTTCACAAACTGTTTATTGTTTATTTTTAATTTGTCTTGTTTGTTACTTTTTAAAACATATTCCTAAGCTTTTTGTATAAAGTGTGCTTATTTCTAGTGGAGTAGCTTAATTAATATTTACATTACAAAAATAATTTTACTAAAATTTTAAAATAGCAATATTTCAGTACAAATATGATGTAATTATTCAACACAAATTTGCTTATTACCTTGTTAAAGTTGTCAAAAATAATTGATTAGTTGGCATCTAGCAGCTTTTCCTGCAGCAAAACGTGCACGTTCTGATACTGGATTTTTGGCATGTTTAACCTCTTCCACATCAAAGTGAGTATTTTGTGAAGAGGAATCACACTCTGAATCACTATCACTGTCGGTTGGATCTTCAAGTTTCAGCTTTCGGTCATAGTTGTGTAACATGATGCAAACAGTAATCACTTTACATGCTTTTGCTGGTTCAAGACGAAGTCTTCTCAGGCAGTGCCATCTTCTTTTTAAAACACCTTTGGAATAGATTTACAGTTATGGAGACACTTTAAAGCATGAAATTAATGAATACAAGCATTTGCCATTATATGTAGGCCCTATATGTATATGTATATTATCAGGCCCAACAGATTTCACTATCTCCTAAGTTCAACATCCATAACCAGCCTCGGTGGCGCAGTGGTTAAGCCATCAGACTACAGGCTGGTAGGTACAGGGTTTGCAGCCCAGTACCGGCTCGAACCCAGAGCAAGTTCTTAAGGGCTCACTGGGTAGGTGTAAGACCACTACACCTTCTTCACTCTCACTAACCACTAACCAACTAACAAGTAACCCACTGTCCCGAAAGATGTGACAACAAAGAAGAATTATTGGTCTTGTTCAAGTGCGGTCCAGCCAGTGTACCTCGGCTGGTATATCAAAGGCCATGGTATGTACCACCCTGTCTGTGGGTTGGTGCATATGAAAGATCCCTTGATTCTGATCAAAAAGATTAGCCCATGAAGTGTCAACAGAGGGTTTCATCTCAATATCTGCGTGGTTGTTAACCATATGTTTGACGCCATATAACCGTAAATAAAATTTGTTGAGTGCATCATTAAATGAAAGATTTCTTTTGTTCAATTGTGGAAATCTCTTTATGGATAAAATGTATATCAACTTTTACTTCAAATCTTGAAGTCACATATGTTCATTTAAAAGATACAATTTTTCATGAATATTTAATAATTTGTGATTGCAGTAATTTATATCATTATAGTGAATTATGGTTATTGTTTAGATTCTGTTTGTCTATAAACGTTATACCTTTACTCTTTATTAAATACAACATATAGCCATAGGAACTCCCACTGTTGTTATTTAGGGGTTCTGGGTGGAAATTATAACGTTTAGATCGAAATACAACATATAGCCATAGGAACTCCCACTGTTGTTATTTAGGGGTTCTGGGTGGAAATTATAACGTTTAGATCGAAATACAACATATAGCCATAGGAACTCCCACTGTTGTTATTTAGGGGTTCTGGGTGGAAATTATAACGTTTAGATCGAAATACAACATATAGCCATAGGAACTCCCACTGTTGTTATTTAGGGGTTCTGGGTGGAAATTATAACGTTTAGATCGAAATACAACATATAGCCATAGGAACTCCCACTGTTGTTATTTGGGGGTTCTGGGTGGAAATTATAACGTTTAGATCGAAATACAACATATAGCCATAGGAACTCCCACTGTTGTTATTTAGGGGTTCTGGGTGGAAATTATAACGTTTAGATCGAAATACAACATATAGCCATAGGAACTCCCACTGTTGTTATTTAGGGGTTCTGGGTGGAAATTATAACGTTTAGATCGAAATACAACATATAGCCATAGGAACTCCCACTGTTGTTATTTAGGGGTTCTGGGTGGAAATTATAACGTTTAGATCGAAATACAACATATAGCCATAGGAACTCCCACTGTTGTTATTTAGGGGTTCTGGGTGGAAATTATAACGTTTAGATCGAAATACAACATATAGCCATAGGAACTCCCACTGTTGTTATTTAGGGGTTCTGGGTGGAAATTATAACGTTTAGATCGAAATACAATACAATCTTGTCACAAGTAATTATCGTAACAATCAGCATTCACATATGGGTGTTAGCAAAAGCAAGCAACAGATTTTCACCAAGTAGACTCATACCTATGGCCTGTTCTACTGCTGTGCATGCTGAACTATGATAAAAGTTGTATGATCTCTCTTTGCAGGTCACTGGATTTACAAGTGGTGTGAAAAGCCACTCACGCAGCATATATCTGCAATGACATAATTTTAATGTGATATATATGATTGAATTTCTTAAATTTTAATAATGAGGAAAGAAATCCAAATTAAATTTCCCATAAAAAGTCATATCCTATGATAATGTTACTGGTGAAAGGTAGTAACATTGAAATACCAAGATTAAAATGTATTGTTCGCTGGTCTGAAAAATGTAACTAGGATTTGTTTTGCTTACATCAATGAATAATTAGTTGAAAATTCATTATTTCATTTAAAACAGTTGTTGTCAAAAAAATTGAGTGGGATAATTAAATCATTAATTGCTGCTGTCATTTACATTCCATATTAATTCATATGCTAAGGAGAGCTGAAAATTACTCCCCTTGAACAAGTCTCAGACATTTGATGGGGAGTGAGTAATGAACATACCCACTATCACCAAGAATAATTCCTTTGAGAGGTCTTCTGTCTTTGTCCTCAAATGCAGAGAAGAGGGATGATTCTCGCAGTATCCCACTGTCATGGAAACTCCCCGGCCATTTGGCTATGCAATTGATGAACATTAGATCTGCATCACATATAACCTATGGACAAACAAATTTCTAAAATTATGAAGCATGATAACAACATGTGCAATACATGTTCAATTTATGAAAATATACAATTATGTTCCATGTTGTTACTGTGCACTGTTACAAGAAGATGACTGCAATAGCAAGGGCTGTAGGCCCTACTCACATAAAATAGTGGAAACGCAGTACAAAAATAATGACACAATAATAGAATATATCTTTAGTCCGGTGGCTTAGCAAAAAAATCGTGACACGCTGGTCCAAAGCACCAAATTTGGTATACTTGACAGTTAGGCTATACAAAAACATAATTCGATGAGGTACCCGACCTACGACCCCTCGATTAATATTTTTCAAGATGGCCGCCATCACCATTATCAGAATTAGGTTTTGTCACCATAACTTTTAAATTAAAGGACTTAAAGAAGTGGAACCAGTGTCTATATCTACTACTTGAATGGTGTTATTGGTTCCATAGTGATTAAAATCATATTTATCGATATTCCAAGCTGGCTGCCACCACCATTATAAAAAATCACCCTTTTCAACATAACTTTTAAATTATTAACCTTATAAATGTGGAACCAATGTCTATACCTATTATTTCTGGGTCAATTTATGTGTTAATACTGATTTTAAATAGGCTGATATTATAGTTGATAATATTGCTGCTACCACCATTATTAAAAATTACCCGTTTCACCATAACTTCAACACTATACTAAAAGTTTGAGACATCCAAACAAAATATATACCTATTATTACATGATATGTGATAATATTGGATTTACTGTGATCAAAATCATATTTGTCCATATTCCCAGATGGCCACCCATGGAATGAACAGTAAGACGCAAAATTTTCTTCAAATGTCAAGGATATAGGAAACTATTGTCTGAAACTTATAATTCAATATCATTCCGTGAGATATTCATATTATTGGTTATTTGAATCAGCACTTGTATTCAGTCAGTACAAAGTCCTCTGCAGTGGCACAATGCGGTGCATTTCAGTCCTGTTGTTCTGCAAACACATTTCCTTTTACAAATAGGTTCTGCCTTGCATCCACACTTGATCAGCTGCTTGCAAGTTTTTAATATTTCTGGTTGTGTGATCCAAATTGGCTCCAAATAGCTGTTCTTTTTAACCCAACCAAACATCTCTGGACTAGGACGGTTCTGCTCAGATTCCAAGCAACTCAACCAGATACTAGCCTGATACACACTTTGATTTGTGTGTTCGGTCAAAGAAGCTTGAGATGGTGGCATTTACAGTTCTTAAGTGTGATGAACTATCATACAAAATGCATGTAAAGTTCTCTATGACTTCAGTGTCGAGAATTGATACTCATTGGATCAAATGGGTTCACATTAGAATAAGTGAATGCGTCCGTCACAGGTGGAAATGACGTCCAAGCTTCCCAGCATCTTTTCTTGGCCTTTCCAAAAAACTGAGAGGTCGTATCTGATCCAGTAAAGGTATGGAAGAATGGAAGAGCACAGCATTGGTCTTCTCCAAGCTCAGAGCAAATGGAATTGATATGAAAGTAGTGGAAGTTCTTGCCTTTGCCAAATGTTACCCAAAGCTGAATATCATGGTGCAACTTTGCCAGTTGGAAATAAATGCCAATAAGAATAATGACCACATCTGTGTCTACAATGCTGACCATAATTATTCTTTTTCCTTTTTGTGCAGCATCTGCAACATGTAGGTATATTCTGGCATCTGCCTCTTCCTGGTCAGATTCTGGCATCAGCTCACTGCTGCCCTTTGTCACAACCGAGTGACCAGAGGTAACACAGACTACTTTGTCTGGTGGAAAATCAGTGGCTTCTATATCTTCAGTGAATAGAGCAAACAATTCTTCTTTATTGGTTGAGTTATGTAGAAAAACACCAAAGTCCTTTGGTAGCTTTGTCTGTGCAGAAATCTTCTTCCAGACACCCTTGCCTCTTTTTTCATGTGTGGCCTCCTTTAGACTGTCGGTCTTGTAGACATCTCATACAACATCAATATGCTTACAGTTGTGAAGTTGACAATAGGCCCAGTGTCTGAAGATCTCCTTGCTGTACTGGCCAAATATTGAAGCATCTCCAACTGAAAGTGAATGCACCACTGCTGGGCTGTCAAATACTTTGACATCAAAGCTAGATGGAGCTTTCGGCGTTTTGCAGTCCAAAAGATCCAGTAGGTTGGATTTGCAATCGAAGTTTGCCATGGTCGCTTAGAGATGGAGGCCATGGGTGGTTTCCGTGCAAAGAGAACTCTTCCAAGTTTCCATCACACACTTGACAGGAAATGAACTACTGGCTGAAGAGGCTATAGTCACTCTTAATGTCTTCCATTTGTTGTTTGGTCTTTGCTTTACTTTTAGCAGTGGGTTTTTTTAAGATCAGGATGTTATTTCGTTTAATTGGCTCATGAATGGATTGATTTCTTTCAACCAAAACCTTCTTAACAAACTCTTTGTACTTTTCGTTTCCAAGGTTTTCCATGTTGTAGAAGGTGCTTACTACAGCCTGGTCCACACAGTCATGACTACCAAGAGACATGAGCTCCTGTGATTTCTCGGTAAAAGGATTACCCATTGACATAATTGTTGCACAGACCTGTGCTTTAAACGTTTACTGTGTTGAAAACCCCTCCTCGTGACTTTTGAAATCATCAGAATAATTTCCACAATACTGCTCCTCAAACTCTGCCAGTAGTCGAGCCTGTTCGGGACCAGCAACCATCCACCTCTTCAATGCTTTTGAGTTTTCTGTCAATCCGATAGCTCCACCCGAGTCTTACATTTGCATTGTTTTGTTCATGAGTTTGGTCCAGAGGGATAGCTGAAAACCTCTTCTTCCCTTTAGGAAAACCCCAAAAGCGTTTTAGCTGATCCTTGATTCTGTCAGGAATGGTCTTCATGTCTTTTAAATACCCAGAGACCAGGGAGCATAATTCTGATGGTCAAAGACAAAGAACCATGGTGTAAGTGTCTCCAGTACATCAATGTACAGGGAAAAGTTTTGTTCACGGTGAAAATGGACGAAGATGAGAATCAGCATTTCTAACTGAAGTATAAGGTCCCAAAATGCAAAGGTCCGACTCTTTGTGCACAAATTGTTCTTCGACTTGAATTCTTCAATCTCTTGCTGATTGGTGGAATCATGTGATCCTTGCATCATATGCCATGCATCATACTGCAGCTTTGCAAGGGTCAGGGCTGTCACCTGATGTGAGTGCCATGTCCAGGTCAAGTGTGATACATGAAAGAGTCTGCTGTTCCTGTCGAAGCAATCCCAATTCATAATCTATCTTCATTTTTATTATTAGTTTGGTAAAACATGTATTCTATTATGTTGAATAAATTGTCTTCATAGTTATGTAATGTTATATTTATTACAAAACAAATAAATCACAAATGAGTAATAAACTATTTAAATACAGGTTTAAAACTAGTATCACCACATAGATTCATCCTGAAATAATTGATATAAACAGTGGACATATGTAAGTCTTGTAAATCAAAACTTAGATCGAAAGAGTGTCTTTTTAAAATTTATATAATTGCGTTGGCGGCCATCTTGAATATGGGAAAATATGATACTGGCCACCATAACTCTAGTATTACCATATAAAACCTTGATACTGAAATAATAGGTATAGACACTGGTTCTACCTCTCTATGTCTTGTAGTTTCAAAGCTATGTTGAAAAGGGTGATATTTTTATAATGGTGGTGGCGGCCATCTTGGAATACGGACATATATGATTTTAATCACTATAAAACCAGTAATACCATTCAAGTAGTAGATATAGACAGTGGTTCCACTTCTTTAAGACCTTTAGTTTCAAAGTTATGGTGAAAAGGGTTATTTCTGATAATGTTGATGGTGGCCATCTTGAAAATACTGTTACGGGGGTCGTAAGTCGGGCACCTCATCAAATAATGTTTTTGTATTACCTAACTGACAAGTATACCAAATTTGGTGCTTTGGACCAGCGTGTCACGATTTCATCAAAATTTGGAGCTAAGCCACTCCACTACTTCCCTGGTAAACAGCCCTGGTTGGTTTATGTTATTTGCTTGACTAACCAGATCTGTCTCTCTCTCTGTCTCTGTCTCTCTGTCTCTGTCTCTCTCTCTATCTTTCTGTGTATGTGTGTGTGTGTGTGTGTGTGTGTGTGTCAATGAACATATGTGTCAATGTAATTTACATTTGGTATTATATTTAAATGTAATTACGGTACCGGTAGTTACAATGTATAATATTTGTTCTAACCTCAACACTATTGTAGCATTTTTATTATGCCCTACCTGAATGTTAATGGAATGAAATCCTTTGCGATTGACAAATTCATGCTCATTGATACCAGGAGACTGAATGGTGATTTGTGTTCCATCTATGCATTTAATGACACCTGGGAATTTATTCCTTTAAAAAAATACTCCCTTCGTCCTGTCAGCTTCTGTCTGTGTTGGTAGGCAAACATACTTCGGCACATGCTGAAGAAAAGCTTCAGTCACTCGCTTCACGGTCCTGCTGACTGTTGACTGATCAACAACTACAATTTAACAATATACATCTTTTAAAATTAGGTGTTTACTAACAACAGGGAGGTAATCTGGGGGGTAGGGGGTTCGGACCCCCCCCCCCCACTGAAGCAAATGGTCCTCTTTTAAAACTAAAACCACTGGCGTAGGAAATGGGGGGGGGGGGGGGGGGCAAGGGATCATGTGCACCCCCACTTTTCAGATATTTTGCTTTATATTTGCTTTATAATAGTGTAATAGTGTGTAAATATACAAGTGTGCCGCACCCACTTTTTGGCACTTTTCTAAACATACAGGTTTATACATATGGAGTTTCTGGTGGTGCAAAAACAAAACAGAAAAAGGATCCACTTTGTTCATATTCGTTGTTCATATTCAAATTTCGTTGTTACGCATTTTAGTTGAAAACAAATAGCAATTTACGGAGGGTGTTTGATGGGGTAGGTTTTCATGATTTAGAATAATGTTAAATATTGTCAATGAAAGTGTTCACAATTGAAAATGTACTAGCACAAATATATGTGTCAAATATGAAAACAATTTACTTACCGATTAGTTCACCACAAACATCTTGGAAAGTTCCTGTAGCACAATACCGTAATGTCAAAAGTACTTGAAGGAGCAGCGTTAACGATCCAGACCGATTCGACATTTCAATGTCTTCAGCAATTTCATCCGTGATATTAATAATATCTTCACGTTTAAATCTGAGTTTGTTTAACATTTCCACATCGTCAAACGTATCAAATGGATTTGTTCGGTCGCGAAATATGCGGTTTCGTCTAAGTGTTTGTTTAGTTCTATAATGAAACAACATTATCGCAGCCATTTTCCTTTCAGACTTATCCGGCGGATAGGACTTTATATGCAGAAAATGTAGCGAATATCGTTATTCGCGTTTAGGCTATTCGGGGAGCTCTATCCTGCCGTCATGCATACCAAATTTCCCCACTTATCTGGCGGATAGGCACTATTCCCGGATAGTGGACTTATCCGCCCCTCATGCATACGGCCCCAGGACTACAAAAATCAAAAACAGAATTACAGGTTGATGCACCATTTATCAATTCACAGAAATGAGCATTTGTAATTAGGATCTCATGAGTCCAAAATATTGGACTTGAGGGTCAAACTCGACCCAGACCCGAGTACCTGACACTTACACTAGATGATAATGAGACTTAGGAATAAAGTAAAATAGCATTAGGCATCTTAATTAGGAGTGGGGGGGAGAATGTGTGGCCCCCCCCCCCCCCACAAATTTTCTTGATCCAGTAGCAGCAGCAATGGTTTATATATATATATATATATATATGCGTGTGCATCCCCTCCCCACATTTCGGCACTTTCCTACACCACTGTAATTCCAACACAGAACATGGATGCCAAATCATGCCATTATATTGAATTCCACACATTCAAACCCTCCCCCCCCCCCCCCCCCACCACACACACACACACACCACTTCCATGTCTCATAGGATGTACTGGTAAACTAC
Organism: Gigantopelta aegis; assembly: GCF_016097555.1. Classification (NCBI taxonomy): domain Eukaryota; kingdom Metazoa; phylum Mollusca; class Gastropoda; order Neomphalida; family Peltospiridae; genus Gigantopelta; species Gigantopelta aegis. Next base: position 89,208,833 of record NC_054708.1, read on the forward strand.
CAAATCAAATCCCATAGACGACAATAGTAACATATGTGGCTAAAACTCCTACCTGCAGCGTATCAATTGACATAACTGCCATGGATATAAATACTACCACCCCTCACCCTTAAAGTGAATCAGAAAAATTTTGGGGTCAAGCTGCTTGTTTCAGAGATAATGGGTAACGTATATGACTACCCTAGTTCTGCACAAAATTTGAATACTTTTTTACAGGTACCCCATACATGTTTCAAGCACAAGGCTACTTGACATACTGGTACTAGATGAAATAAAATTGCATACATTTTTTTCCCAAGGTGAAACTATTTTCTTTTACAACGAATACACTCACATTTATCACCAATCACACAACTTGTGGTGTTCACTTCTCTATGAAACTATTACAACCAACACACTCACATTTATCACCAATCACAGGACTTGTGGTGTTCACTTCTCTATGAAACTATTACAACCAACACACTCACATTTATCACCAATCACAGGACTTGTGGTGTTCACTTCTCTATCAAACTATTACAACCAACACACTAACACTTATCACCAATCACAGGACTTGTGGTGTTCCCTTCTCTCTCAAACTATTACAACCAACACACTCACATTTATCACCAATCACAGGACTTGTGGCGTTCACATCTCTGTGAAACTATTACAACCAACACACTCACACTTATCACCAATCACAGGACTTGTGGTGTTCACTTCTCTATCAACTATTACAACCAACACACTCACACTTATCACCAATCACAGGATTTGTGGTGTTCACTTCTCTATGAAACTATTACAACCAACACACTCACACTTATCCCAAATCACAGAACTTGTGGTGTTCACTTCTCTATGAAACTATTACAATCAACACACTCACACTTATCACCAATCACAGGACTTGTGGTGTTCACTTCTCTCTCAAACTATTACAACCAACACACTCACATTTATCACCAATCACAGGACTTGTGGCGTTCACTTCTCTGTGAAACTATTACAACCAACACACTCACATTTATCACCAATCACAGGACTTGTGGCGTTCACTTCTCTGTGAAACTATTACAACCAACACACTCACACTTATCACCAATCACAGGACTTGTGGTGTTCACTTCTCTGTGAAACTATTACAACCAACACACTCACATTTATCACCAATCACAGGATTTGTGGTGTTCACTTCTCTATGAAACTATTACAACCAACACACTCACACTTATCCCCAATCACAGGACTCGTGGTGTTCACTTCTCTATGAAACTATTACAATCAACACACTCACACTTATCACCAATCACAGGACTTGTGGTCTTCACTTCTCTCTCAAACTATTACAACCAACACACTCACATTTATCACCAATCACAGGACTTGTGGCGTTCATTTCTCTGTGAAACTATTACAACCAACACACTCACACTTATCACCAATCACAGGACTTGTGGCGTTCACTTCTCTGTGAAACTATTTCAACCAACACACTCACATTTATCACCAATCACAGGACTTGTGGTGTTCACTTCTCTGTGAAACTATTACAACCAACACACTCACATTTATCCCCAATCACAGGACTTGTGGTGTTCACTTCTCTGTGAAACTATTACAACCAACACACTGACATTTATCACCAATCACAGGACTTGTGGTGTTCACTTCTCTGTGAAACTATTACAACCAACACACTGACATTTATCACCAATCACAGGACTTGTGGTGTTCACTTCTCTGTGAAACTATTACAACCAACACACTGACATATATCCCTAGCCACAGGACTTGTGGTGTTCACTTCTCTGTGAAACTATTACAACCAACACACTCACATATATCCCTAACCACGGGACTTGTGGTGTTCACTTCTCTGTGAAACTATTACAACCAACACACTGACATTTATCACCAATCACAGAACTTGTGGTGTTCACTTCTCTATGAAACTATTACAACCAACACACTGACATATATCCCTAGCCACAGGACTTGTGGTGTTCACTTCTCTGTGAAACTATTACAACCAACACACTCACATTTATCACCAATCACAGAACTTGTGGTGTTCACTTCTCTATGAAACTATTACAATCAACACACTGACATTTATCACCAATCACAAGACTTGTGGTGTTCACTTCTCTATCAAACGATTACAACCAACACACTCACATTTATCACCAATCACAGGACTTGTGGTGTTCACTTCTCTGTGAAACTATTACAACCAACACACTCACACTTATCACCAATCACAGGACTTATGGTGTTCACTTCTCTGTGAAACTATTACAACCAACACACTCACACTTATCACCAATCACAGGACTTGTGGTGCTCACTTCTCTATGAAACTATTACAACCAACACACTGACATATATCCCTAGCCACAGGACTTGTGGTGTTCACTTCTCTATGAAACGATTACAACCAACACACTCACACTTATCACCAATCACAGGACTTATGGTGTTCACTTCTCTGTGAAACTATTACAACCAACACACTCACACTTATCACCAATCACAGGACTTGTGGTGTTCACTTCTCTATGAAACTATTACAACCAACAAACTCACATTTATCCCCAATCACAGGACTTGTGGTGTTCACTTCTCTATGAAACTATTACAATCAACACACTGACATTTATCACCAATCACAAGACTTGTGGTGTTCACTTCTCTATCAAACGATTACAACCAACACACTCACATTTATCACCAATCACAGGACTTGTGGTGTTCACTTCTCTGTGAAACTATTACAACCAACACACTCACACTTATCACCAATCACAGGACTTATGGTGTTCACTTCTCTGTGAAACTATTACAACCAACACACTCACACTTATCACCAATCACAGGACTTGTGGTGCTCACTTCTCTATGAAACTATTACAACCAACACACTGACATATATCCCTAGCCACAGGACTTGTGGTGTTCACTTCTCTATGAAACTATTACAACCAACACACTCACACTTATCACCAATCACAGGACTTATGGTGTTCACTTCTCTGTGAAACTATTACAACCAACACACTCACACTTATCACCAATCACAGGACTTGTGGTGTTCACTTCTCTATGAAACTATTACAACCAACAAACTCACATTTATCCCCAATCACAGGACTTGTGGTGTTCACTTCTCTATCAAACTATTACAACCAACACACTCACATTTATCACCAATCACAGGACTTGTGGTGTTCACTTCTCTATGAAACTATTACAACCAACAAACTCACATTTATCCCCAATCACAGGACTTGTGGTGTTCACTTCTCTATCAAACTATTACAACCAACACACTCACACTTATCCCCAATCACAGGACTCGTGGTGTTCACTTCTCTATGAAACTATTACAATCAACACACTCACACTTATCACCAATCACAGGACTTGTGGTGTTCACTTCTCTCTCAAACTATTACAACCAACACACTCACATTTATCACCAATCACAGGACTTGTGGCGTTCACTTCTCTGTGAAACTATTACAACCAACACACTCACATTTATCACCAATCACAGGACTTGTGGCGTTCACTTCTCTGTGAAACTATTACAACCAACACACTCACACTTATCACCAATCACAGGACTTGTGGTGTTCACTTCTCTGTGAAACTATTACAACCAACACACTCACATTTATCACCAATCACAGGATTTGTGGTGTTCACTTCTCTATGAAACTATTACAACCAACACACTCACACTTATCCCCAATCACAGGACTTGTGGTGTTCACTTCTCTATGAAACTATTACAATCAACACACTCACACTTATCACCAATCACAGGACTTGTGGTGTTCACTTCTCTCTCAAACTATTACAACCAACACACTCACATTTATCACCAATCACAGGACTTGTGGCGTTCACTTCTCTGTGAAACTATTACAACCAACACACTCACACTTATCACCAATCACAGGACTTGTGGCGTTCACTTCTCTGTGAAACTATTACAACCAACACACTCACATTTATCACCAATCACAGGACTTGTGGTGTTCACTTCTCTGTGAAACTATTACAACCAACACACTCACATTTATCCCCAATCACAGGACTTGTGGTGTTCACTTCTCTGTGAAACTATTACAACCAACACACTCACATTTATCACCAATCACAGGACTTGTGGTGTTCACTTCTCTGTGAAACTATTACAACCAACACACTCACATTTATCACCAATCACAGGACTTGTGGTGTTCACTTCTCTGTGAAACTATTACAACCAACACACTGACATATATCCCTAGCCACAGGACTTGTGGTGTTCACTTCTCTGTGAAACTATTACAACCAACACACTCACATATATCCCTAACCACAGGACTTGTGGTGTTCACTTCTCTGTGAAACTATTACAACCAACACACTCACATTTATCACCAATCACAGGACTTGTGGTGTTCACTTCTCTATGAAACTATTACAACCAACACACTGACATATATCCCTAGCCACAGGACTTGTGGTGTTCACTTCTCTGTGAAACTATTACAACCAACACACTCACATTTATCACCAATCACAGGACTTGTGGTGTTCACTTCTCTATGAAACTATTACAATCAACACACTGACATTTATCACCAATCACAGGACTTGTGGTGTTCACTTCTCTATCAAACGATTACAACCAACACACTCACATTTATCACCAATCACAGGACTTGTGGTGTTCACTTCTCTGTGAAACTATTACAACCAACACACTCACACTTATCACCAATCACAGGACTTGTGGTGTTCACTTCTCTGTGAAACTATTACAACCAACACACTCACACTTATCACCAATCACAGGACTTGTGGTGTTCACTTCTCTATGAAACTATTACAACCAACACACTGACATATATCCCTAGCCACAGGACTTGTGGTGTTCACTTCTCTATGAAACTATTACAACCAACACACTCACACTTATCACCAATCACAGGACTTGTGGTGTTCACTTCTCTGTGAAACTATTACAACCAACACACTCACACTTATCACCAATCACAGGACTTGTGGTGTTCACTTCTCTATGAAACTATTACAACCAACACACTCACATTTATCCCCAATCACAGGACTTGTGGTGTTCACTTCTCTATGAAACTATTACAATCAACACACTGACATTTATCACCAATCACAAGACTTGTGGTGTTCACTTCTCTATCAAACGATTACAACCAACACACTCACATTTATCACCAATCACAGGACTTGTGGTGTTCACTTCTCTGTGAAACTATTACAACCAACACACTCACACTTATCACCAATCACAGGACTTATGGTGTTCACTTCTCTGTGAAACTATTACAACCAACACACTCACACTTATCACCAATCACAGGACTTGTGGTGCTCACTTCTCTATGAAACTATTACAACCAACACACTGACATATATCCCTAGCCACAGGACTTGTGGTGTTCACTTCTCTATGAAACGATTACAACCAACACACTCACACTTATCACCAATCACAGGACTTGTGGTGTTCACTTCTCTGTGAAACTATTACAACCAACACACTCACACTTATCACCAATCACAGGACTTGTGGTGTTCACTTCTCTATGAAACTATTACAACCAACAAACTCACATTTATCCCCAATCACAGGACTTGTGGTGTTCACTTCTCTATCAAACTATTACAACCAACACACTCACATTTATCACCAATCACAGGACTTGTGGCGTTCACTTCTCTGTGAAACTATTACAACCAACACACTCACACTTATCACCAATCACAGGATTTGTGGTGTTCACTTCTCTGTGAAACTATTACAACCAACACACTCACATTTATCACCAATCACAGAACTTGTGGAGTTCACTTCTCTGTGAAACTATTACAACCAACACACTCACATTTATCACCAATCAAAGGACTTGTGGTGTTCACTTGTCTGTGAAACTATTACAACCAACACACTCACACTTATCACCAATCACAGGACTTGTGGCGTTCACTTCTCTGTGAAACTATTTCAACCAACACACTCACATTTATCACCAATCACAGGACTTGTGGTGTTCACTTCTCTGTGAAACTATTACAACCAACACACTCACATTTATCCCCAATCACAGGACTTGTGGTGTTCACTTCTCTGTGAAACTATTACAACCAACACACTGATATTTATCACCAATCACAGGACTTGTGGTGTTCACTTCTCTGTGAAACTATTACAACCAACACACTGACATATATCCCTAGCCACAGGACTTGTGGTGTTCACTTCTCTGTGAAACTATTACAACCAACACACTCACATATATCCCTAACCATGGGACTTGTGGTGTTCACTTCTCTGTGAAACTATTACAACCAACACACTCACATTTATCACCAATCACAGAACTTGTGGTGTTCACTTCTCTATGAAACTATTACAATCAACACACTCACACTTATCCCCAATCACAGGACTTGTGGTGTTCACTTCTCTATGAAACTATTACAACCAACACACTCACACTTATCCCCAATCACAGGACTTGTGGTGTTCACTTCTCTATGAAACTATTACAACCAACACACTCACACTTATCACCAATCACAGGATTTGTTGTGTTCACGTCTCTATGAAACTATTACAATCAACACACTCACACTTATCACCAATCACAGGACTTGTTGTGTTCACGTCTCTATGAAACTATTACAACCAACACACTCACACTTATCACCAATCACAGGACTTGTGGTGTTCACTTCTCTCTCAAACTATTACAACCAACACACTCACATTTATAACCAATCACAGGACTTGTGGCGTTCACTTCTCTGTGAAACTATTACAACCAACACACTCACACTTATCACCAATCACAGGACTTGTGGTGTTCACTTCTCTATCAACTATTACAACCAACACACTCACACTTATCACCAATCACGGGACTCGTGGTGTTCACTTCTCTGTGAAACTATTACAACCAACACACTCACACTTATCACCAATCACAGGACTTGTGGTGTTCACTTCTCTATGAAACTATTACAATCAACACACTCACACTTATCACCAATCACAGGATTTGTTGTGTTCACGTCTCTATGAAACTATTACAATCAACACACTCACACTTATCACCAATCACAGGACTTGTGGTGTTCACTTCTCTGTGAAACTATTACAACCAACACACTCACACTTATCAACAATCACAGGACTTGTGGCGTTCACTTCTCTGTGAAACTATTACAACCAACACACTGACATATATCCCTAACCACAGAACTTGTGGTGTTCACTTCTCTGTGAAACTATTACAACCAACACACTGACATATATCCCTAGCCACAGGACTTGTGGTGTTCACTTCTCTGTGAAACTATTACAACCAACACAATCACATATATCCCTAACCACAGGACTTGTGGTGTTCACTTCTCTGTGAAACTATTACAATCAACACACTCACATTTATCACCAATCACAGAACTTGTGGTGTTCACTTCTCTATGAAACTATTACAATCAACAGACTCACATTTATCATCAATCACAGGACTTGTGGTGTTCACTTCTCTGTGAAACTATTACAACCAACACACTGACATATATCCCTAGCCACAGGACTTGTGGTGTTCACTTCTCTATGAAACGATTACAACCAACACACTCACACTTATCACCAATCACAGGACTTGTGGTGTTCACTTCTCTATGAAACTATTACAACCAACACACTGATATTTATCACCAATCACAGGACTTGTGGTGTTCACTTCTCTGTGAAACTATTACAACCAACACACTGATATTTATCACCAATCACAGGACTTGTGGTGTTCACTTCTCTGTGAAACTATTACAACCAACACACTGACATATATCCCTAGCCACAGGACTTGTGGTGTTCACTTCTCTGTGAAACTATTACAACCAACACACTCACATATATCCCTAACCATGGGACTTGTGGTGTTCACTTCTCTGTGAAACTATTACAACCAACACACTCACATTTATCACCAATCACAGAACTTGTGGTGTTCACTTCTCTATGAAACTATTACAATCAACACACTCACACTTATCCCCAATCACAGGACTTGTGGTGTTCACTTCTCTATGAAACTATTACAACCAACACACTCACACTTATCCCCAATCACAGGACTTGTGGTGTTCACTTCTCTATGAAACTATTACAACCAACACACTCACACTTATCACCAATCACAGGATTTGTTGTGTTCACGTCTCTATGAAACTATTACAATCAACACACTCACACTTATCACCAATCACAGGACTTGTTGTGTTCACGTCTCTATGAAACTATTACAACCAACACACTCACACTTATCACCAATCACAGGACTTGTGGTGTTCACTTCTCTCTCAAACTATTACAACCAACACACTCACATTTATAACCAATCACAGGACTTGTGGCGTTCACTTCTCTGTGAAACTATTACAACCAACACACTCACACTTATCACCAATCACAGGACTTGTGGTGTTCACTTCTCTATGAAACTATTACAACCAACACACTCACACTTATCACCAATCACAGGACTTGTGGTGTTCACTTCTCTATGAAACTATTACAACCAACACACTCACACTTATCACCAATCACAGGACTTGTGGTGTTCACTTCTCTATGAAACTATTACAACCAACACACTCACATTTATCACCAATCACAGGACTTGTGGTGTTCACTTCTCTGTGAAACTATTACAACCAACACACTCACACTTATCAACAATCACAGGACTTGTGGCGTTCACTTCTCTGTGAAACTATTACAACCAACACACTGACATATATCCCTAGCCACAGGACTTGTGGTGTTCACTTCTCTGTGAAACTATTACAACCAACACACTCACATATATCCCTAACGACAGGACTTGTGGTGTTCACTTCTCTGTGAAACTATTACAATCAACACACTCACATTTATCACCAATCACAGAACTTGTGGTGTTCACTTCTCTATGAAACTATTACAATCAACAGACTCACATTTATCATCAATCACAGGACTTGTGGTGTTCACTTCTCTGTGAAACTATTACAACCAACACACTGATATTTATCACCAATCACAGGACTTGTGGTGTTCACTTCTCTGTGAAACTATTACAACCAACACACTGACATATATCCCTAGCCACAGGACTTGTGGTGTTCACTTCTCTATGAAACGATTACAACCAACACACTCACACTTATCACCAATCACAGGACTTGTGGTGTTCACTTCTCTATGAAACTATTACAACCAACACACTCACACTTATCACCAATCACAGGACTTGTGGTGTTCACGTCTCTATGAAACTATTACAATCAACACACTCACAATTATCACCAATCACAGGACTTGTGGTGTTCACGTCTCTATGAAACTATTTCAACCAACACACTCACATTTATCACCAATCACAGGACTTGTGGTGTTCACTTCTCTATGAAAAACACCTCAATCTTTGACCTAGCAGGATGTTATTTGGTTTACCTATAATGTAACCAGTGGGAAGCATATGGCAAAATAACGTTAAAATAAATAAAATTAAATGAGAGTGCTCGTCGTTGCATGGGTACTTGAGTCCTGTGAACAAACTTGAGTCTTTCTAGACTGGGCCCGAGTACTTGTGGAGAGCCTACTTGTAATAAAGTAAACCATTCTGATTACAAACTAACTTTAACTTGGATTTGGATTTCGTTTTGCATATGGGCAAGGCCTGTGAGATTAGAACACTTCATAAAATCTAAGTAGCATTTGTCTAGCCTGTACCGATGTGGTTTGTTGGAAACGGTATATGTGGTTCATAAAAATGTATGATGCTATTATGAAGTTGTGGCCCTACTGCTAACCAAAACAAGAGAACCAGTGAGGTACACGACACACTCCTGAGCAGGCGGATGGAGAAGCACACACATTGTTGAATGTGTTATATCAACTGATAAGAAAGATATGGCCCAGACAAGGATTTCCTTCATTGTGTAGTAAAGCATGTAAAGTAGGTCGCAGTGACCTAGTTATGATACGCAACACACCACTATCCCAAGTTGTACATATATGCAAGGCTTGACCATCCTACATGTATCTGAATTAATAAAAACAATATGAAAAGCTTATCAATGGATGGACAGACAACACCATACGATAATAAGACCCAGCAAACACATGCATAAAAAACCCTGTCAATTTTGCATGTGGCCACAAGTATTTGTTGCCAGAGACATGTTACTGTTCTCATCTCCAGCCATTATACCCCAAACCCCCCTCTCAGCCTGTATGTTCTCGTTGCCAGCCACTATACCCCAAACCCCCCTCTTCACTCAGCCCGTGTGTTCTCATTTCCAGACACTATACCCCAAACCCTCCTCTCAGCCCATGTGTTATCATCTCCAGCCACTATACCCCAAACCCTCCTCTCCTCTCAGCCTGTGTGTTCTCGTTGCCAGCCACTATACCCCAAACCCTCCTCTTCACTCAGCCCGTGTGTTCTCATCTCCAGCCACTATACCCCAAACCCTCCTCTCAGCCTGTATGTTCTCGTTGCCAGCCACTATACCCCAAACCCTCCTCTTCACTCAGCCTGTGTGTTCTCATTGCCAGCCACTATACCCCAAACCCTCCTCTCCTCTCAGCCTGTGTGTTCTCATTGCAAGCCGCTATACCCCAAACCCTCCTCTTCACTCAGCCCGTGTGTTCTCATTGCCAGCCACTATACCCCAAACCCTCCTCTCAGCCTGTATGTTCTCGTTGCCAGCCACTATACCCCAAACCCCCCTCTTCACTCAGCCCGTGTGTTCTCATTGCCAGCCACTATACCCCAAACCCTCCTCTTCACTCAGCCCGTGTGTTCTCATCTCCAGCCACTATACCCCAAACCCTCCTCTCAGCCTGTATGTTCTCGTTGCCAGCCACTACACCCCAAACACTCCTCTCAGCCCGTGTGTTCTCATCTCCAGTCACTATACCCCAAACCCTCCTCTCCTCTCAGCTCGTGTGTTCTCATTTCCAGCCACTATACCCAAACCCTCCTCTCCTCTCAGCACGTGTGTTCTCATCTCCAGCCACTATACCCCAAACCCTCCTCTCCTCTCAGCATGCGTGTTCTCATTTCCAGCCACTATACCCCAAACTGTCCTCTCCTCTCAGCTCGTGTGTTCTCAATTCCAGCCACTATACCCCAAACCCTCCTCTCCTCTCAGCACGTGTGTTCTCATCTCCAACCACTATACCCCAAACCCTCCTCTCAGCTCGTGTGTTCTCATCTCCAGCCACTATACCCCAAACCCTCCTCTCCTCTCAGCCCGTGTGTTCTCATTTCCAGCCACTATACCCCAAACTCTCCTCTCAGCCTGTGTGTTCTCATTTCCAGCCACTATACCCCAAACCCTCCTCTCCTCTCGTGTGTTCTCATTTCCAGCCACTATACCCCAAACTCTCCTCTCAGCCTCCTCTCTATACCCCAAACCCTCCTCTCAGCTCGTGTGTTCTCATTTCTAGCCACTATACCCCAAACTGTCCTCTCCTGTCAGCCCGTGTGTTCTCATTTCCAGTCACTATACCCCAAACCCTCCTCTCAGCTCATGTGTTCTCATCTCCAGCCACTATACCCCAAACCCTCCTCTCCTCTCAGCCCGTGTGTTCTCATCTCCAGCCACTATACCCCAAACCCTCCTCTGCTCTCAGCCCGTGTGTTCTCATCATGTTCTCATCTCCAGCCAGTATACCCCAAACCCTCCTCTCCTCTCAACCTGTGTGTTCTCATTGCCAGCCACTATACCCCAAACCCTCCTCTTCACTCAGCTCGTGTGTTCTCATTGCCAGCCACTATAGCCCAAACCCTCCTCTCAGCCTGTATGTTCTCGTTGCCAGCCACTATCCAGCCACTACCCCAAACTCCTCCTCTCAGCCTGTCATCTCCAGCCACTATACCCAAACCCTCCTCTCCTCTCAGCCCGTGTGTTCTCATTTCCAGCCACTATACCCCAAACTATCCTCTCAGCCTGTGTGTTTCTCTCAGCCCGTGTGTTCTCATTTCCAGCCACTTACCCCAAACTCTCCTCTCAGCTACTATAGCCCCAAACCCTCCTCTCCTCAAACTGTCTCTCCTGTCAGCCCGTGTGTTCTCATTTCCAGTCACTATACCCCAAACCCTCCTCTCAGCTCATGTGTTCTCATCTCCAGCCACTATACCCCAAACCCTCCTCTCCTCTCAGCCCGTGTGTTCTCATCTCCAGCCACTATACCCCAAACCCTCCTCTGCTCTCAGCCCGTGTGTTCTCATCATGTTCTCATCTCCAGCCAGTATACCCCAAACCCTCCTCTCCTCTCAACCTGTGTGTTCTCATTGCCAGCCACTATACCCCAAACCCTCCTCTTCACTCAGCTCGTGTGTTCTCATTGCCAGCCACTATAGCCCAAACCCTCCTCTCAGCCTGTATGTTCTCGTTGCCAGCTACTATACCCCAAACCATCCTCTTCACTCAGCCCGTGTGTTCTCATCTCCAGCCACTATACCCCAAACCCTCCTCTCCTCTCAGCCTGTGTGTTCTCATTGCCAGCCACTATACCCCAAACCCTCCTCTCCTCTCAGCCCGTGTGTTCTCATCTCAGCTCTCCTCTCAGCCCGTGTGTTCTCATCTCCAGCCACTATACCCCAAACCATCCTCTCCTCTCAGCCCGTGTGTTCTCATTTCCAGTCACTACCCTCCTCTCAGCTCATGTGTTCTCATCTCCAGCCACTATACCCCAAACCCTCCTCTCAGCTCATGTGTTCTCATCTCCAGCCACTATACCCCAAACCCTCCTCTCCTCTCAGCCCGTGTGTTCTCATCTCCAGCCACTATACCCCAAACCCTCCTCTGCTATTGCCGTAGGTGCCCTTGTTACTGGACGCGGTGCCCCGATAAATTGCACTGTGTCCACGGCCATAAGTAGCCGTGGTTGCCTTCCTTGTATGCCCTAGTGCCCTTCTCATGCCTGGTACCAAATAAATTGAACTTTGCAGCATTTGTCACTTGCCGTGTATTCGTCCATAAGAACAGAAATCCAAAGAAATTATTGCCGACTCTCAGACACGCAATTTCGATGGGCACAGCCATATTGTTATTGTTTACAAGCCAGAGGTTGGGGGGGGGGGGGGGGGGGGGGGTGGGGGGAGAAAAGGCGAAATAGACTGCTATTGCTTTAATAATAATCATTTATTGAATTAATGGACTTTTTATTATTAAAATTTTGAAATATAAATATTTATATGTCGGGACTAAATAATTGTTTCTGTGCTCAGGTCAAAAGGGTATAAATTATAAAATAAAGTATTTCCCTAAAAGAGGGAGTTTTTGATTGAGCAATTGATTGGCTCCAAAATAAAAACAATACCGGCTACAAGGGAATTACAAAGCCAAGATCTAAAAGCGATAATGGGAGAGATGCACTTTTTTTATAGGACGTTTCACGGTGACATCACACGCCGAGTCACGTGATCGACTGAATCCATTTGGCTGGCAAAATACTGTAAACTGGCTGTATTGCTGTGTATTTCAAGTGGGTTTTTTTTTAAATATAAAGAGTAAATCTGGTTATAAAAAAGGGAAAAATGAAGATAAACTGTAGTGAATTGCCAGTTTGAATCAAAATTTGAAAAACCTATTAAAATTAGTTTTCAAATTTTGCTAAAATCAACGATTTACTACCGTTTTTCTTCTGTTTCGCTTAGTTTTAGTCTTAAAATTACTCGTTTGTTGAGAGAAAAATCATCACTTACTTTATTTCATTCATTGTGTGTCCTGTGGAATGGAACCTCATCTCTCACTCGCATCAGTGAAAACTTTACAGAAAGTGGCCTTGGTGCCCTACCCTTGAAAGAAATGTTGCCCTTGGTGCCCTACCCACTGGCCTTCGTGCCCCAAAAATTTCCTCAAACCCAAAGCCAAAATGGCCATGCCCTGATTTTTTTTTAATTCTACCCCTGCTATACCCCAAACCCTCCTCTGCTCTCAGCCTGTGTGTTCTCATCTCCAGCCACTAAACCCCAAACCATCCTTTCCTCTCAGCCCATGTGTTCTCATTTCCAGCCACTATACCCCAAACCATCCTCTCCTCTCAGCCCGTGTGTTCTCATCTCCCAGCCACTATACCCCAAACCATCCTCTCCTCTCAGCCCGTGTGTTCTCATCTCCAGCCACTATACCCCAAACCATCCTCTCCTCTCAGCCCGTGTGTTCTCATTTCCAGGAAGACAAATCTCTTTCTTACAGGACATATTTCTTTTCACCTGTTATTTTAACAAACCAAAATAAGACTGGGCCAGATTTTAATTCCTGTTTGAAGCCCTGTGATTCCCAACACTAATTTGCTTGTTCTTCAATAACTACAGGTATACCTGATTTGCCTTTCTTCTTCAGGTAGACACTGTATGTTAAAGGTGAGTCATTATCCTTGTACCCAGGACAGGACACGGTGAATTTGGTGATGAGAGCCTGGCCAGACGTCGGATCTACAGAACATGATCCGCCAATAGGTGGTTTGTTGGTGGTAAACCGATATTTAACTTTCACCACTGATTCATTCTTCTTATAGAAAACTAAAAACAAAATCAGGAAAAAAAGCCTTCAAAAATGTCACAACATATTTTCTAGGAATCCCATATTTCATCTATAATGACAACTCCTCTGAAATTTGAACCATGAATACACAAAATACTTTTTAAAATATGATCATGGGCAAATATTTTAAATCTGTGAATTAAAATTTTAACCACCCTATTTATTATTAGTTCTTTCTTAAATCAGTGAATTAAAATTTTAACCACCTATTTATTATTAGTTCTTTCTGTCTTTTTTTTTACAGGCAGTGACTGATAGTGACTGTTATTCATCCATAATTAAAAGAAAATAAATGACAAGCAATGTTTATAATTACAAACAAAACGTCTATTAAGTTGATTTTTTTTAAATCAGTTTTTAACATTTTTTCCATGACCTGTCTAATGACGTCCCATTTGACATAATGGCCTAATTTTTAAGGTTTATTTTAGCGATGTCGGCGAATCAGAATGTAGTAAATCGTGTAAGGGCGGGAACTCTGTAATTATTTTTGTTATTGTTTTGTTATTTAGTTTCTCACTATTACTGTGAATTTCACATTGACAGCCATTGCTCTCCTACATAATTCCTGGAGAGCAGTTTATTGGTCACCATCGATTTTGAACTGTAACATGAACATAATTGAGACACATTTCATATATTCTTCCTATCAGCAATTTAGCAACTGATCTAGTGGTTGTAAAGAATTTACCAGCCAGCGTACCATCATTTTATTTTCGCAGGATAATTTTTTTGCTATTTAATGAAAATGCGTCGAATCACAAGCATTTATTTTCGCGCATGCCCCATCCCTTCCTCCAATAAAAAACATGAAGTACCGGTACTGGTGCCAGAGGCTCACATAATACAATTTTTATTCCTAATATATGATACGAAAAACTGTCTGTCTGTCTCTGTCTCTGTCTCTGTCTCACTCACTCACTCACTCACTCACTCACTCACTCACTCACTCACTCACTCACTCACTCACTCACACTCTCTCTCTCTCTCTCTCTCTCTCTCTCTCTCCCTCCCTCCCTCCCTCCCTCCCTCCCTCTCTCCCTCCCCTCTCTCTCTCTCTCTCTCTCTCTCTCTCTCTCTCTCTCTCTCTCTCTCTCTCTCTCTCTCTCTCTCTCTCTCTCTCTCTCTCTCTCTCTCTCTCTCTCTCTCTCTCTCTATGTATATATATGAAGAGTTCAGGTTATATATATATATCTATGACAAAAAGGACACTTGGTCAAAAACAAAATCAAACCCCAAACGACAAATCAATACATGTTGAAATATTTTGATCAACACTACATTATTTACCTTTCTTTCATACCGATTTACAAAACTGAAGTGACATCCCTCAAGTATTTGATAGAAGAATTTATTCAAAACAGCAACATACTTTCTAAAAAAAGTTTTATTTATAGGAACTACTGACCTTTGACCGGCCCTGTTTCCTGGGAATTAAGCTCAATTGAAACCACTATCAAAATGGAACCATTTTTGTTAGCAAAAACAGAACAAATATGGCTACAACGGTACCTCAATTTATTGGTGAAAATGATACTTTTAACCTTTTTTTTTTTCTTTTTTTTTACCATTTAAATGTATTGGTGAAATTGATTGCATTTCACAGACTTCTAGCTAGCTGCTAATACTTCTATCTTCCCCATATAGACATAAAAATAAAAGTAATAAATGATTAATATAGATGTTGTTTTATTGAAGATATCATCGTTCACAACTTGTAATGATACCATTTTAGCTATATATTTTTGGTTCCATTTTACTCATATAGCCATAGATTGTGGTGCCGTTTCAGTCAATGCTAGGTTCTGTTTTGTCCAATTTGATTCCATTTTTATTTGGGGCCGCTTTGGTATGGTTCCGTTTTCGCTATAACCCGTTTCTAGAATGTCACACTGTCATCTATTGGCAATGCGGTGCATGTATTGTTGTGTATTTCGACATCATTCTGAACCGTTTATTTGAATGGTTTGCAATTCTTCCATGGCTGATCATTTGTCTGATGCGGAGTTGCAAATTAAAGCAAAAAATAAAACTAATAAAACTAACTAAATAAATAAAATTATAATACAGTCAGTCAGAAAAAGATAGATCACCTATCGGACTGGTAGTTGCATTTTTAACTCATCCATCAGAATTTTTACTCGCATTTGGTGAGCAGGTGAGTACTTTCTGTACCTTTGCAATATATACTAATTCAATTGTTAAATTAAACAGGAGAAAAAAGCTGTGAAAGTAAAATTAAAAGTTATAACAAAATTTGGCATTTTTAGTGCTCTACAAAACAAGTTCAAATTTACTCTTCCCTGGCCAGTAAAGTATAATATTTTAGTCGCCAGCCACTTATATTTAGTAGCCAGCTAATATATACTTATGATTAAATCGATTCATCTTCCATTTTACGGCACATTACTAATGTCGTAATTGTTATTAGGAATGCATTCGAATGAACTCATGAAGAGGTGATTCCTAGTTGTTAAATAGTAATTACAAGTTACTGTTTGTGTCCGGTTCCACTAAAACAGTGAACGACTATTAACTATCATTGTCAAATTCCGTACCCAATAATTGTAGTAAACGAATTTAAGCGAATTACTAATTAATATCAGTTCTATAAAGAAAACTGAACAAAAAAACAGGTTTGGGACAAAATTCATGGTTTATTAAATTGAATACACATAGTATTCATCCGCATTCATATTAATAGACAATACATTTTAACAAAATTATTATAAACCATGTATTCCAAATACTAACTACAATCTACATACTACTACATACAATAAACTAATACATTAATAAAATATTAAAAATATGTACCAGGGAGGGAAGGTGGGCGAAATTTTACAAATAAAAAGGCGGCCGTTTTCTGCAATTAAACAATAGGTAGTGCCAAATGCAAGTGGCTTGCTGCGATTTCAAACCTGATTTCACTCTGATAGGTTGAAAGGTCTCCTTACGACTCGGTGATTGGTCAATTGCTAGATATGCATGGACATTTTAAAAAAATTTAAAATGCGACTTTTAATTTCCATAATAAACTTTTGCCTCCATCTAGATTATAATCTCATATATAAATGTAGCTACAAAAAAAATTTCACTTAAATTTAAGAATTAATTTCTTCCTTCCTTCCTAAATCCCTGGCAACAACAAGGCGACACTCATTAGTCGCCGATGTCAGCTGACCCTTTTTATTTATATGTCGACAAACCAGACCAAAACAAATACATGATGCATTAATACAAGATGTGCTAAATCCCTTCTATTAATATTATATTATATAAAATAATATTCCCTTTTAATGGCACTGCTCATTAAAAGTTAAATAAAAGCATTGTAATAATATCTACCAGGCTTTAACGTGTTACTAGTAGTTACCAATTGGCTACCTTACTTTTCGTTTAAATAATATTTATTTTCGTCACATACTGCCTTGTAAATCCATAAATACTGTTTTGTAAATAGTTGTGTCTTTAAAGCTGATTAAAATCGAGTCATGAAATTAGAAACATGTTTTCATCCTCCACTGGTGAACATGACTTCCTACGTGATTAAAACGACATTCACGACTGGAGAGGTCATTATTGTGGAGGGACTCGTTATCACGATAAGCATGAGACGATTGGAGCGCAGCATAACACATATACAAGCTGACATTTAAAATAATTAACGTCTGAGTTTCAAACAGACAAGTAAAGACACAGTGCATCAACAGTGTCACTTTAACACATAAATAAAACCTGGCTCTAAATGGGACCAACTTGGTCCAAAACTGAACTGGGGCAGAATTCTTTCCAAACGCTTTATATTCAAGTTAAGGGAGATAACATCATAACGAAGTATTACCTCCCCCTTAACGTCACCGTGTTTACGCTTGAATCCTGGAAAATCGTTATTCATAGTCAGATTAACCTGTCTCAAACAAACTACCAATAGAAAAAACGTTTTATGAAAGTTAAATTGCTACTGGTCCACAGTTTTTTCCGATGTCCAGTTTTGTTTACAGATTAAAGTAAGATTATTGGACAGTCGCCAACTGGCGAATGTGTTTTTATTTTTTAGACTCCAAGGAATGTTTTAAGTCGCCATGGCGAGTATTTTACTCACTTTGTAGAGCACTGATTTTGGAGAAAATAAGATATTTTAAAATAAAATCTGTTCAGGATAGAATGGTAATGATTCCATTATACATTTATCCTCCCAATATTGCACACAGACACAAAGCACATATTACACTTACTGTGAAGATCAAACTGGTAGGTGCAAGATGCTTGGAGTGTCCCTGGTGGCAAGACCATTGTTTTTTTGTTGTATCCAGTCGGCGACTTGGACACCCAGTCTGCCAATGGCAGTATCTGCATGGGTAAGAGATCCGATTGTTTTGATAGTTTCCATACATATGCCGATACGACCAATCCAGATGGCCCACAGTTTTCACAATTTACTTCCAGTGCCAGAAGTTTAGATGGAAGGACTTTCGTAGTATTACAGTTCAAACGACAGCTGGAAAAAGAACACTCCAGAATGCATCACTTGTACATAATCCATGACATCTTTGTTAAAAACAAACATCAACATCAAAACATTTTATAAATACTAACCTTTATAGCTATATATACCGGCCTTGGTGGCGTCGTGGTTAGGTCATCAGACTACAGGCTGGAAAGGTACTGGGTTCGGATCCCAGTCGAGGCATGGGATTTTTAATCCAGATACCGACTCCAAACCCTGAGAGAGTGCTCTGCAAGGCTCAATGGGTAGGTGTAAGCCACTTGCACCGACCAGTGCTCCATAACTGTTTCAACAAAGGCCATGGTTTGTGCAATCCTGCCTGTGGGAAGCACAAATAAAAGATCCCTTGCTGCTTGTCATAAAAGAGTAGCCTATGTGGCGACAGCGGGTTTCCTCTAAAAAACAGTGTCAGAATGACCATATGTTTGACATCCAATAGCCAATGATAAGATAAAAAATCAATGTGCTCTAGTGGCATCGTTAAATAAAACAAACTTAACTTTATTTTTATAGCTATATGCCAGAAATTATTCCATAGAGAGGAATAGTTTTTTTACTAGTTTTTAGTCTTTGGATTGAACAAATAGGCTATGATGTAGTATCAATTCTTTGGATTAAACGAATAGACTATGATGTTGTATGAATTCTTTGGATTAAAAGAATAGACTATGATGTTGTATCAATTCTTTGGATTAAACGAATAGGCTATGATGTAGTATCAATTCTTTGGATTGAACAAATAGACTATGATGTTGTATCAATTCTTTGGATTAAACGAATAGACTATGATGTTGTATCAATTCTTTGGATTGAACGAATAGACTATGATGTTGTATCAATTCTTTGGATTGAGTGATAGACTATGATGTTGTATCAATTCTTTGGATTGAACAAATAGACTATGATGTTGTATCAATTCTTTGGATTGAACAAATAGGTTAAGATGATGTATCAATTCTTTGGATTGAACAAATAGGCTATGATGTTATATCACTAGGATGACAGAGTTTTATTTTACAGGAAGATAAAACATTAATATTAATAACTGTATCAGGATACAAGATAAATTAACAAAAACAGACAGAAGTTACTTCACTTCTCCTTCCAATTAATTCATTGAGACATAGTGCAACAACATAGTTTTACAGTAAACTCTCTCTAACATGTCTAACTCCATTTTATTGAACATAAAGTTAAACTCACATTAAGTTAAACTCCCATTTTCTTAAACATCAAGGTAAACTCCCATTTTCTTAAACATCAAGTTAAACTCACATTAAGTTGAACTCCCATTTTCTTAAACATCAAGTTAAACTCCCATTTTCTTGAACATCAAGGTAAACTCCCATTTTCTTAAACATCAAGGTAAACTCCCATTTTCTTAAACATCAAGTTAAACTCACATTAAGTTGAACTCCCATTTTCTTAAACATCAAGTTAAACTCCCATTTTCTTGAACATCAAGTTATCTCAAAACAAGAAATGGGTCCCGATCATTTCTTTATGCAAACATGTAAACGTTTCTGTATTTTGAACTTTGACATAAAATATACACATGCATTAAGGCATAAAATAAAAACTTGCAATGTTTCTTAGGTATTAACATTTGGGTATTTTCATCATCTAAATTTGTTTCATTTCTTATGTTAAACTGACGGTCTCTACCATGTTATAACATCATTTACTAATACAAAATACAAGGTCAAGTGCACTTTTGAAAACTGTGTGCTATGATTATGAAGGTAAACTGTCAAAAGTATATGATCACTTTGCAGTCTGCCACCATTGTTTCAAACAATGTATTAATAATGTTGTCAGTTTCTATCAAGATGTGCATTGTAGGGGTCCTATCAGAAATCTTGCGCTTTACGAAGAACATTCGGTTGAGGGTAGGGGAGTTTTGTTTGATCAATGCATTACAGCCTTCAAA
This sequence comes from Gigantopelta aegis, assembly GCF_016097555.1. Classification (NCBI taxonomy): domain Eukaryota; kingdom Metazoa; phylum Mollusca; class Gastropoda; order Neomphalida; family Peltospiridae; genus Gigantopelta; species Gigantopelta aegis. The sequence goes on from NC_054708.1 coordinate 89,229,913, forward strand.
ATAAGCACTTGTCCGTTTATCCAGACAAGTGGAAGTTTACTCGGACAAGCATAATGTACCTTAGTGGTTATCTGTTGAACAAGTAATTTTTTTTATTACAAAGCAGTGTCATAATTTTGAGCAATTGTTGTACTTAAAAAAACACGAAATCAGCAGTGTTGCATTGCACAATGTTCTACAAGTATCGTGGTTTGAGTTAAATAAACATAGTCTTGATAACATAATAGTCTTAGCTCGTGAATAAATCAGCAGTGTCGCATCGCACAATGTTCTACAAATATCGTAGTTTGAGTTAAATAAACATAGTCTTGTTAACATAATAGTCTTAGCTCCTGAACAAACTGGAATACCTTCGAGTTGCGATTGAATTCCAATTCCCCACTAGGGACGTTTCGGCTGACATAAATAATTTATTTGATTGACAAATTATGTTCGATACCATTCCTATTTAAAAAGAGAAACAAAAGTTCAGTTTTGTGTTTAAGTTTAAGTTTTGTTGTTTAAGTTAGACACGTTAATCTAAGAATAAAAATATATTAGTTAACATTTATTATTTTATTATTTAGATGTAACTTATATTTACATATATCTACATGTGTATGCATTGAATTTTGTGAAATAAGTTACTTACAAATAATTTTGTATGACAAAACAAAATTATAATCGATCAACAAACCTGTGAAAAGGCGGGATAAACCTGATAACATAGTTTCTTGTTGATTTGTTATTAGGAATAGTGTGGAAATAAAAGGCCCGTTCTATATGAATAAAATTAAAAATATGGCTTGTCTTCCCACCACCGAGGTTGTGTCCATCCCCTACTCCAGATATTGTTCCTACAAGCATAAATAAGTGTCTGGTGATTTGAGCAATTTAGATGGGCTTTCAAAATAAAGTGTGTTGGACTGTTTATAAAAAACAAACATAAGTTTTAGAACTGGAGCTAAACAGTTTAAGTCCAACTAAGCCGTAAGTCCGGAGGAAAGATTGTTGGAAAGGTTGCCGTCTATGGTGTCCATGACGTTGAGGTTGGGGGTGTACTACCGGTAGACTGAGGCTGCTACTGTCCTGAAATGATTTAAAAAATCCGATGAATCGTCGGGTTGTCCATGTTAGATAGCAGCAGCCCCTGATGGTAGACGCCTGACAGTCGGACGGTAAAACACAAAGCTGGTGAATCGCTCTCTAGCACTACTTTATGTAATGCAAAGTCCCCCTCTGCACGGTTAGTTGGAAGCGGCTGGTAAAACTCGTGCTTCGGAATGCTGAAGAGCTGCCTGACATCCTCTTTGTTGCACTTGACAGGCCGTTGGTAGCGCTGATGAAGTTTGCCGGCCTGTAGTGCCCACTGTTCGGCTTGTCTCATGTCAGTCGACTAAGAGGAGGGCGTGGCTTGTCTTGTTGCTCGCTCGGTTGAACGGTTGCCTTCCTCTTCGCAACAGTGGCTGATTGAGCCTGCAACTCAACAGAGGCCTTCAGTGGTGCCGGTGGCTTTGCTTGAATCATGAAGATCGGAGAGAGTGGAGGGCCCCGGAACAGCTCTTCGCACATTGCTGTGTTTAGAACTGCCTCTGGTGTCTCTGGCTGAGCAGGCTCAATCCGATTCGTTGACTTGTACGGTCGGGCTGGGGGTGGCGTCACAGAAGGGGCCGCTGCTGGTAATTGAGCTACCGGTTTTGACCTCCCCCCCACCGTGCCACCCCATGCGCACATTTCCTTTCCTCTACCCCCTCTTCTTCTGTTGGACCCGTTCACCCATCACCAAAGTCACAGTTGCTCATGACTCGGTGTGTGCGATGTAATACTCAATTAGGTTTCCATAGGAAGCTACGAGTCCCCCCAGGTGGTGGTGGGGGGTAACTCAAGAGAGCACAAGACTACATCTGTTCTCATCGCTAGCTTGTACTGGAATGTGATAACCATGATGGAGTGGAATGGACTAGTGGTTAACATGCACATTCAGAGCAAGCTGTTGTAGCACATGCCTATCTTGGGCACAGGTATCGGCCTCAGGTAGTGGAGGGTGGAGGAGGGACCACCTGCACTGGCAGGTGCAAGGGAGCACCAGCAGCCCGACCGTGACCGGTAGCAGGCGGGCAGGCTTTTCTCCAGGCTTTTTTTAAGGCACTTACATAAAAAATAAAAATAAAATCCCAACCAAAATTATTGGGGGGTGGCCCTTACACCCCCACCCACCCCACCCCACCCCCCCCCGTCCCTTGATAAAATAAACTGAAACTAGTCTATTTACAAATTGGGGGGGGGGGGGCGTGACAGACGGTTGTTATGGGCGACTTGAGTAGCTTCGTAGGAGACTTTTAAACTTTGGCAACTAACATGTACATATTTCGAACTAGATGGTATAATGGCTGTAGAAAACGGTCCGCTGAAATTTACAGCGGAATGGTTCAAATTAAAAAGCAGTGCAACAACTTGGACAAAGTCTCTGTGACTCGTACCCGAGGGTTTTGATAACGCCAGATTAAAAGACTATCTCGTAAAAAGTATAAACAAAACATTTGACAGATTCCATAGGTTATGGCATCGACAGGTTATGGCATCGATCGATATATATATATATTTGAGAGAGAGAGAGAGAGAGAGAGAGAGAGAGAGAGAGAGAGAGAGAGAGAGAGAGAGAGAGAGAGAGAGAGAGAGAGAGAGAGAGAGAGAGAGAGAGATGGAACACACACACACACACACATATATATAGTCAAACCTGTCTTAAGCGGCCACACAAGGGAGTAGATAAACGTGGCCGATTAAGACAGGTGGCCGCTGAGTACAGGTTGCCACATATATAGTCTTTAAAAATTTGTTGTTGTTTCTTGTTTTACCGTCTGTACTGCTAATTAACGGATTTGTGCTTCATAGTTGACTATAAATCAACTTTTGACATGTTCTCCACATGTTTGTTTTCTTTTTCCATTTAATTATTTAATTCCGACTTCATGCGATGTATTGTTATAGTAAGTGAATCTACAAATGTCAAGCGTAGCCTGCCCAGAGGCAATTAGATGCATGTCAGATTCATACTTCATTAATTGATACACAGTGGAGATGTCGGGACTGAATGGGTACTAGTATTCCTGAAGGTGTGAAGATCGGTTATTTGCTGCACCTTATCGCTGTTGTTAAAATATCCCTTTTATATAAGAGTAAAACTTTACTGTGGCCGCTTAATGCAGGTATTTTAGCGATTTGGGATCTGATTTAGATGGCCGCTGGCCGCGTTAGACAGGTGACCGCTTATTACAGGTGCATTTACATTATAAATCGTTTGGGAGGAAAAAAATGGCCGCTTAAGGCAGGTGACCGCTGAGTACAGGTGGTGTTTTGTTGCATTTTTCTTAGTGTCTATCTAATTGGGAAAACTTTTAAAAAAAGAAGAGATTTTATGCTGTTACATGTATATCCATAAAGTGGGAATTTAAAAAAAAGTCTGTTTACCCATACACACGTTTTTATACAGTGTCAACATGAACGCATTGAGTATTATACAAAATATATTTATTTTCTTTACTGTTAATGTGTTTTCCACCATATCTAAGTATATAAAATACTAGACGGACCTGTGTAGGAACGTCCTGTACAGAGCCGTCATCACTCTATATATATTTATATATCATTATTATTATCATTATTATTATTATTATTATTATTATTTAAGGAGTGTCTGTTATTTCTTTTACGTTCATCGGGGTATGAACAAAATAAATCATCGGCGAAGCCGTTCTCACATAAGTTTGCGGATGATTTTTTTGTTCATACCTAGATGAACGTAAAAGTAATAACAGACAATACTTATAATTAAATTTGAAACACACTGAGTAATAATAACATTAAAAGTTCATATATATATATATATATATATATATATATATATATATATATATTCTGTTGAGTATTGTCCGAAATATACATATATTTTCTGTATATACAAAATATATATTTATTTTATTTTATTTACTGTTTACTACTATATCTAAGTAGAGAATACAAACCGCCCTGTATAGGAACGTTCTGTACAGAGCTGTCCTGACTACATATATTTTTTATATATTTACACACGCACATATTTTATTGAGTATAATCCGAAATATACATATATTTTCTTTATATACAAAATATATATTTATTTTCTTTACTGTTAATGTGTTTTCCACCATATCTAAGTATACTAGACCGCCCTGTGTAGGAATGTCCTGTACAGAACCGGTAAGGTTTTGGTCCCTTATGCGTTCACTGGCTTCCCTCCTACAAAATGTCCCGAACAAACCCTCGTACTTAGAGTAACATTAAAATCGTTTTCTACGTGAAACAATTACCCACAAACGTTTCCGATATCCATTGGCTGGATATCGATGGAAGGATAACGAATTTCCCGGACATATGCGATTGGAACAGTTAATAATTGAACAATGGTTGTGGCCTCCCATTGCTTTTGCCCCCCAATTTGCAGATAGGTCTATTTTGGCGAGATCTCGCGAAATCTCGCGGTTTGCGTCCTCGAGTAACTCCGCAATGGGCACATGCGCAGTGGAATGAGAAAGAGGTCTATTATTACTTTATGATTATTATGTCAGCATTCTGTTAAGACTGGGCAGTTAGTAAGGCGGATATGTGGCCAAATATAGGAGGATTGTGGCTTTGGTGGTAAAAGCACGAAAATTGGTACATTTGAAAGTTATTATATACTAAACGATTTCAGATATAGGGCCACGCTCAATTTTTCCCCTGGATGCCCAGAAATGACAAAATCCAATATGGCCGCCGTTCAAATTGTGAGAAATTATGAAGTCTAATATCTTCGCCAATAAATGACATAACAAGACGAATAAAACATATATTTATATGTTTTCAGCTATGAGGAATCCAATGGAATCATCGTTTTGATGATAACATGTACACAAATCAATATGTCAGACAAAAAATGTAAATTAGTTCGCGAAAAAATTGAAAATGCAGCAATTTTTCAAGGTTTAGGAAATAATTTAACACACATGTACAAAAATCACATAGTTTATTGTCAAAGAATATGACACCATAATATATAACCATGTGTTATCACATGCATGTACATGTGTATATCGTTATTCAAAACACTAACATAGAAATGAAACAATATTTTTTTAATGTCACCAGATGAGGAACAAAACAGCATATGAATAGACCATATATATCAAAGAAAACATCAAGCTCTGAGTGGCCCACTTATTGACACATTTATTGTACAAAAGAACGTAATTTTTGTATATAATTATAACTGATACCAATAACTGGACAAAACCTACAATACGAATCTACGTGTCCACACAAATCAAGAATAGTTAGCAACGGAACAACTAAACAACACAACTTAATGGCTATCATTGTGATCACAATTACCAGCGCAGTTGCAGAGTGACGTGCACTTCAGATCAGCTTTGACACATTTGCAGAGTCCCCTGCATCCCTTCTTACAGCCACACCGTAGCAACTCTGAACAGGACACTGCTGCTTCTGGCAACAATGTCCACAATGGCTCCCATCCTCCTGAAGTATTCTTTTTCCATCCCCATGACTCAGGCGAAGGAACATCTGGAGTTCGTATGTGTGCCTGCCCCCAAACATGTCCGCCCTGGTAAATGGCACGGTTTGCGTGCTGCAAAAGTGCTGCGCTAGTTGGTGGGATGGCATCGATGGATCTTGCTTTGGTAGTGAATAGATGTCTCCTGGCGGTAACTTCAAAACTCGTTCTGTCATATAGCAGCACTACGTACGACTCTAGTACTGACATACAATCATCATTGAAGCTTGCTGGCTTTGCAACAAGTTTCAAAAATACTGCAGTAACTGCATTGATTGATTTCCATGTGTCAAAGGCAGTTGTCTTGCCCCTTCCAGCAAACAAAGAGACTGTGTCACAACCAGTGAATGAGTGGAACATGGGAAGAGCTCGTACCTTTTCTGCACCCAAAGATGTGGCGATTTGATGAGCTGGGATGTATCGAAGGTGTTTGCCAGTACCAAACGCTATCCAAAGTTGCGTGTTCTCGAGTTGCACAGCAGTCGAGACAGCCAGGATGTCGACATCCGTGTCCACTGTACGCAGCATCAGCCTGCGATATCCTTTCTCTGCTGCATCCATGACGTGCAGAAACATCCTGGTGTCGACCTCTTCATGAGTACAAGGTGCCAACGATGAGACATCCTGATGAACATGAGAACAAAGCATATTCTCGCCGCATGTTGAGATCACTTCCTTCTCTGTCGAAAGATTTTCCACCACTTGATGTGCCAAGAAATCAAAGAGCTCAATTTTGTTATCATCTATTCTCAGAAACTCCTGCCAGTTTCCTGGGATTGAGTTGGCTATTGTGACACGCCTTCTGGCGCCCTTTCCTCGTTTCTCTCTTGTTGTATACTTTAGACTATCTTGGCGATACACATCCCAAATAATGTCAACTCTGTTGGAGTTTGCCAACTGTGCCTTGATGTACGGCAGGAACACTAGTGTGGCATAGTCTTGGAAGGTTTTCGCTCCCACTGGCCTCAGCATATTGACGATAGCAGCTCCATCCAGTATGATGACGTCAACTGTTGGCGGCTCGCCTTCAGATGTACAAAGCTTCTCTAGACAGTCGGTTAGATCCACTTTGGTACCAAGCCGTAGTTTTCCCAACTGAGAGAAGGCTGGCGGGTATGCATGGTTTTCATGCTTGAAGACGTTTTCCAAATCACCGTCACGTGTTTGGCATGCGATGTAAAGCCTGGAGAACAGTGCACAGTCACTCTTGAGCGATGCTACCATCTGTGTTGCTTTGGATGGAGTCCTTGTGGGTGGCCGGCTGAACAAGGCCAATCTGTTTTTGGGAATCGTATCAGATACAAGTGTTGTTCGCTGAATTATCCGCTGAGTGACATAGCTGTCATATTGGTCCTGACCCAGCTTCTCTATCCCATGAAAGGTTTTAGCTACAGCTTGATCTGGGATGTCTCTGGTATCTAGAACCAGAAGGTCGCCACTGTCTTCCATGAATGGATTACCGAGGTCTTTGATTACTTGCACAAGAGCCCTGACCTCGCTGGCAAAGGAGACTTGTGCGGGTGGTGTATGCTCATGATGCCTGACTTGGTCTTTCCCAGTGTTGTTATCCGAGCAAACTGTTTCGAAACTGTGTATGGCCCTCGCGATTTCTGGTCCAGCTACCATCCACCTCAGTAGAGCTCTAGGATTTTGCATCAACCCGATTGCCCCACCATCTCCCTTGATGATTTTTTGTTTTGTTCATGTGCCTGGTCGATAGCCATGGCTGAGAAGGGGCGAGTCGTCTTATGAACAATGAAGCTGCCTTGATCGAACTCCTTCGCTACATGGAGAAGTCGTTGGTGTAGTGTTGTCATATCACGTATGTGCACAGGAACCCATTGAGCATAGTGAGTGTGGTCCAAGGTAAAGAACCATGGAGCTAATGCCTTCAGCACAGGAACGTAGAGTAAAAAGTTACCATCACGAAGTGACCGCACATAGACCAGGACAAGGTGCATGGCCATATACCAGTAGTGGGACTGTGGAGAAACCTCAGCTTTCTTCACACACCAATCATCAAATGACAGTGGTGCACTTGTTTCCATGCTATACACATCATAAGCTGTGTGGAGCAAACTTGATAATGCACTGGAGGTGACTTGGTGTGCATGTCTAGTGTGCTTGACATGGGCACCTTTGAGAAAGGAGTCAGCCGTTCCTGTTGTCGCAATACCTGCTTGGGTAAGAACATTAGTCCAGCCACTGCCATCCAGCAAATCCCCGAGAGTGGTCAAAGCAGCCATTTCTTTATGCAACCCTCCAAGTAGGATGACAAAGTTCTCTTTGCCGTACACTTCTGGCCAGTTCCATTGGATGAGCTTTGCGATCGCGAACAAAGGCTGATCTACTGTGAGCACAGGAATCTGTCCAGGGTTCAGATGTTCGACAGCTTGTTTGATAACATCCATCGAATGACGAATCATGGCCACTGACTTTGAGTCGTCCGGAAACAATGGCAGAAGTGATGTGATGGTGACATCGAAGTTACGTGATTGTTTTTCATTCGAGTGGAATGCAGCCCAAGCAATCGGATCATCAATATTTTGGACCTGTTGATTTATGAGTCGCTGTGTGTTTTTCTGCCATTTCGTCTCGTCTTCAAGAGCCGCCTCCAGACGAGCAGTGTTACATGTGAGTGGACCTGTCGTCTCTGGGATTTCTGGATCTTTCTTTTTAAATGCTACTGGAGTCAGGATCATGTAGATTTCTGGAAGTTGTGGTATCTTCTTGTTTCCTGTCCCTGGTTGCAAGTTAGCTCTTTCTCGCTTGGTGCCATCAGTCTCTTTTTTACGATTTTGGAACAGCGATATGCCAGTGCCATGAAAGGAATCACGATCAGTGTTCAAGCTGGGATTGTGGTCAATGTTATCCACTAATTATCCAGAAATTATAACTAATTGAAATAGCAATTACAGTTTACATGCGATAGAACTATATTAACGTGAAGGCACTGAGACAATATTTAGAAGTAGAATCGACATAGCGAATACTAAAATCCAACGAAACACTTACCAGTATTACAATGACTTATATTTATCATGAATATCAGCTTAATTGGGATTTTAATGCCTTGTAGCGACAAATGAGTGGTGCCATTGGCTTCCTTATGTGTGAACACATATAAAACGATATGTTATTCATGTCTATGTGATATATATTCAGAAAGATATGACGTAAAATAGATTTTCACGATTCAGATGGCGGCCATCTTGGATTTCCCCACTTTATGGGTGTAAAAGGAAAAAATGTGCTTGGCCCTATATCTGAAATCATTTAGTATGTCATGATCATCAACTGTGCCAATTTTGGTGCTTTTACCACAAAAGCCACAATCATATCACATAACTGCCTAACTAAGTGTTCTCATTGTGTGAAAATTAAAGGTGGGCGGCTGAGCAACCCCCTCTGGATGAGGGGAAAAATTACCTGTGGAAAATAACTGTACACATCACCGCGAGACCCCCTGAAGCGCGGGAACCGTAGACGTGCTACATGTGCTACTAGGATAGACCGGTCAGACATAAGAAGAAACGTAAAAGTGTTTTGGAAATAACAACAAAAAAACCCCATAAAACAAAAAATACCCACACTATTTTTTGTGTGCAATGTAAAAAACAGTCGGTCCAGAAATAAATATCTTGTAGTAAATTCCATAGCATGAAAAAAGGCGTTCCCCGTGGGACGGACTACAAAAGTGAAATGCTTCCGTACAGATTAACGAATAGGCCTATGCCCTAAGTTTTACGAAAGTACATTTTTCAACGAAAGCGTCGTGTCAATCGATTATGCTTACAAATTGTAATAAGTATTATTAAAAAATATAGAAATTTAACATACTAGAAATCTTATTATATAATCAACATTCTAAATTTTATTAGTATATGTTTATTTTTATATTTCAAGCTAAATTTTACTTCATAAACAAAGTGACACGGATAAACAGTCGCATGCTTTTTGCAAGCTTACAGCAATTAAGTGTAACTTCCAAGAATGAACAGTTCTGAAACTGTTAGGGATACAGTGCGCTCCACGAAAGTTGGCATACAAAAACACTGTGTGACATCGGTTGTTTAGTGGGACCAAATGGAGCAATCCAATGTAAAGTTTTTATTAAAATAATTATTTTATTATTACTTTTAGACCAAGTTATAATCAATAACATATAGAAAAAACATTCAAAGATTTAATTTAATTGAGTTATAATTATTTAATACCTCCATGTAATTATGCAAATTAGGTGGGAACCCCATTATGTTCTCGAAATAAACTGATGTCAATGTGTAACTTATCAGTTCTTTTGTTTCTCCCACAGCCACGACAGCAGTAACTCGCCAGTAATACTATGCGTATATTATCAATATTGAATCTTAAAACTACCAAAAATATTTATAATGGTGCTTGAACCAGAAATACAACTTTATCATGTTATTTTTAAAAATCGTGAATATTCCGTTTCAGTTACTACATTCCGCGATTCCGTCCGTGATTGCAGAAAATCATCCCCTCTAATTATATTCCTAACAAAATAAAAAGTTTTTAATCTTTTATTAAGAATTACTGAATAAATAAATGACAGTAAGTAAAAATAATCAGTTACGACAAATTAAATCTACAACTAGTGACAAAATATCAGACAACAATGAATAGGCACAAAAGACAAAACGACCGTTCTGATCATATCGATGTTTTCAGTGTGTGTGCGTGCGTTTCGGGAAGGGGGTTTCAGGATAGAAACGATTGATTGACAACTAAACTACTATCGTTTATTCAGTTAATTGGTACAGGTTATTCTGTCATTTGGCATCTTCTTTGATCGGCCTTGAAGCTTGATTGCTCAGCATGGAAATCCCGTTACGCTTAAGCGCCTTTCTGGCGGATGAGCGATCCCAGTATGCGTCTAGCAAAATTACCAAACACCAATTAACACCAGATTGTGAGCTAAAGACTAGTCCATCGTTAGGCACTGAGGAAGTGTGTGACCGATCATGGTGGTTTATGTGTACTGGAGATACTGTTACACAAGTTGTCTGCAAGAGGTAATCGTACTTGTGGTAATTGTTTTTCTAAAGCACTTGAAATCAAGGCGTAGCGGCAATTGATTTAAGGTGCTTACACGCCGTCAAAGCACTTACTTTACGGACCAAGGTGTATCGGCCCGCTACGCCGTACGGGCCTGGGGAAACCCCTGGGCGGGGGGTGGGGGGTTGAGGGTTGGATGTTTGCTATGGTATTTGGAATGTCCCGTAGGATTAAGTCCAAAGAGAAAGGAAATTAGGTGCCATTTGGAACGGTTGATCTAACGGAGAGGGTTAGGAGCTACGAATAGGTTTGGATATTAGTAGGCCAAGTGTAGCTCAGCGATTAAGACCTGGCCCGTCGGGCCATTAAAAGGGCCTTAACCATGATAGATTAGCAACCCAATTTATACCCATGACAGAGATCCAAAGTCTGGAGCTCCACGCGGTAAGACGTGTTTGTTTCCGTTGTGCATACTGCACGTGCTTTCGTGTGCTCGACTTGGGGATCCTTCATTTCGTTGTTTTTGTCAGCGAAATGAAGTTTTCTACTGGGATGTATGCGGCCATTGGAACTGATTGAACGCTGGAACGCTTCTCGTTTCGACAGTCTGCACCACCAGGTTGGATTCTTTTTCAGCGAGATTCCTCGCCTCCACGTTTTTCTCCGTCTGACTGTTGACTTGTTTTTTCGTGACTCGTATGACGGCCATTCTGCAGAACGCCACGGTTGTTCGCGTTTAGTCTCTACATGTCCGAGCCTGTCCTAGCAGCACTGGAAGATTGACCGCCCCACTCTAAGAAGAAATAGGAAGCGGGGTCGGCCCCTACTACTCTTTTTCTAGACTTTACATTGTTTTATAGTGATACCATCTCGTATCCTCCGGAGTCGGGCCCGTCCGCACCACTATACCAACCCATGACGACTGGACTATACCCTAGTCTGATACTCTACTCGTTCAGACGAATCCGGCTTCTCAAGATCTGTATTTCAGCACAGCACTACACCTTCAACGTCTATCGACTGTCAATCTAGGGGTTTTCTTGACGGGATGCAACCCATCTCGTCCCTTTAAGCTGTGCACCCAAACGGCCTTAACGAGGCCACTCGCGTGGACATATCGATCGGACTTTAAACGTTTAGATCTGCGTTCAAAATTTTATGTCAAAATTACTTCTTTTTTGTAATATTATTAAATAGTCCGATCCTCTCTTCTTTCTCTTATTTAATTTTGGACTGTCCTTCTAAAATGCTCCAAATTATATAAATATTCGGCCGAGCAGTCAATTCTTTTTTATTTTTGGCTTGTAACCTTTTTCATTTTTTTCTTTAATCTATTAACTTTTTTTACTAATTGCTATTTTCAAAATTCTGCCCATTTCCCCCCCCCCCCCCCCCCGCTCCATCCCAAGTCAGGCCACCGATCTTATTGGAGGTAGGACTCGGGATGGGCGTGATCGAAACCCTAGTGGTATATGGGCACGTTAAACTAGTTATCATCATCATCATCACCAAATCATCCCCCCCCATTGGTCCAATCAGAAACAGATAATCCCCAATTAGAAACCAAGCAGATAAAATGTACATAAATTCATGTGTTTGTCTTTTTGCACCCACCTTTTGCACCATTATATTACTATGTATTAGAACCAAATTTATTACAGCAACCTTAAAGGTGAGTCTAGTCATAAGGCATTGCAGCAAGACCAGGAACTACAACCAGATAATCACAGCTAAAACCATAAATAAAAGTAAGTCTATCCATACACGCTCTCTCTACTAGCTCTTTGCTCACTAGTGCGTGATAGTATCCCATGTACAATAATAATGACAGACTAGCAATTTAGAATACTAGTACTCATTCGGAACCTTTGGGAGTGGGTCAAAATTCAAAATTACCATGTGTATATACTCATGTATACCATATACGGCTGTTAACATTACCAACAAACGTGGTCATTTCTGTCTGTAGTAAAGCCTAGTGCTTTTTTAAACAAAACAAAGCACTAAGAAGTAAAACCCTTCAAATGTAGCTAGCTAGGTTAGTACAATTAACTCTCCCTCTTTCCTTGTATTTCTTTAAATCCAAAGGAGGTGGGGGGGGGGGGGGTGTCTTTTTTGGGTGAATGTCTATGATTAGGGACTTAGGACAATAGGCACAAACATACAGCACACACTTTAAATACAACACTATCACACAGGATGGACTGATTAATAATAACAATGCATCCGCCCACAAATAATGGCCCAGCAAAAGAACACCAGCTCCAAGTACACTATTAATATGCACCCAGAGGGGGTTGGACAAAAGAACACCAGCTCCATGTACACTATTGCTATGCACCCAGAGGGGGTTGGACAAAAGAACACCAGCTCAGTGCTCTACAAAGCAAGTTCAAATTTACTCTTCCCTGGCCAGTAAAGTATAATATTTTAGTCGCCAGCCACTTATATTTAGTAGCCAGCTAATATATACTTGTAATTAAATCAATTCATCTGCCATTTTACAGCACATTACTAATGCTGTAATTGTTATTAGGACTGCATTCGAATGAACTCGTGAAGAGGTGATTCCTAGTTGTTAAAAAGAAATTACAAGTTACTGTTTGTGTCCGGTTCCACTAAAAAAGTGAACGACTATTAACTATCATTATCAAATTCCGTACCCAATAATAGTATTAAACGAAGTTAAGCAAATTACTATTTTAATGGCACTGCTAAAATATGCATTTAAATTGCAGTACTCATTAAAAGTTAAATAAAAGCATTGTGATAATATCTACCAGGCGTCAATGTTTTACTAGTAGTTATCAATCGGTTACCTTACTTTTGGTTTAAATAATATTTATTTTCGTCACATACTGCCTTGTAAATCCATAAATACTGTTTTGTAAATAGTTGTGTATTTAAAGCCGTTTGAAGTCAAGTCATGAAAATAGAAACATGTTTTCATCCTCCACAGGTGAACATGACTTCCTACATGATTAAAACGACATTCACGATTGGAGACGTCGTTATCGTGGAGGGACCCGTTATCACGATAAGCATGAGATGATTGGAGCGCAGCATAACACATATACAAGTCGACATTTAAAATAATTAACGTCTGAGTTTTCAAACAGACAAGTAAAGACACAGTGGCTCAACAGTGTCACTTTAACACATAAATAAAACCTTGCTCTAAATGGGACAGGACCGACTTGGTCCAAAACTGAACTGGGGCCGAATTATTTCCAAATGCTTGATATTATAGTTAACGGAGATAACATCATAATTACCTCCCACTTAAAGTCACCATGTTTACTCTTGAATACTGGAAAATCGTTATTCATAGTCCGATTAACATGTCTCAAACTTTTATTTTTCAAACAAATTACCGATAGAAAACAAGTTTTATGGAAGATAAATTGCTACTGGTCCACAGTGTTTTCCGATGTCCAGTTTTGCTTACGGATTAAAGTAAAATTATTGGACAGTCGCCAACTGGCGAATGTGATTTTATTTTTTAGACGCCAGAGAATGTTTTTAGTCACCATGGTGAGTATTTTACTCGCTTTGTAGAGCACTGCAGCTCCAAGTACATTATTGCTATGCACCCAGAGGGGGTTGGACAAAAGAATACCAACCTCCTCTATCCAAATCCAAATACTTGCTGTTGGTGTACAGGACGGATAACATCACATGGGAAAGATGGAAGAGGAAGATAATATCAGATGGGAGAGATGGAAGAGAAGGATAACATCTGATGGGAGAGATGGAAGAGAAGGATAATATCAGATGGGAGAGATGGAAGAGAAGGATAACATCTGATGGGAGAGATGGAAGAGAAGGATAACATCTGATGGGAGAGATGGAAGAAGAGGATAACATCAGATGGGAGAGATGGACGAGAAGGATAACATCAGATGAGAGAGATGGAAGAGGATAACATCTGATGGGAGAGATAGAAGAGAAGGAAAACATCAGATGGGAGAGATGGAAGAGGGGGATAACATCAGATGGGAGAGATAGAAGAGGAAGATAATATCAGATGGCAGAGATGGAAGAGGAAGATAACATCAGATGGGAGAGATGGAAGAGGAGGATAACATCAGATGGGAGAGATGGAAGAGGAGGATAACATCTGATGGGAGAGATGGAAGAGGAGGATAACATCTGATGGGAGAGATGGAAGAGGAGGATAACATCTGATGGGAGAGATGGAATGAGAAGGATAACATCTGATGGGAGAGATGGAAGAGAAGGATAACATCTGATGGGAGAGATGGAAGAGGAGGATAACATCTGATGGGAGAGATGGAAGAGAAGGAAAACATCAGATGGGAGAGATGGAAGAGAAGGATAACATCTGATGGGAGAAATGGAAGAGGAGGATAACATCAGATTGGAGAGATGGAAGAGGAAGATAACATCAGATGGGAGAGATGGAAGAGGAGGATAACATCTGATGGGAGAGATGGATGAGGAGGATAACATTAGATGGGAGAGATGGAAGAGAAGGATAACATCTGATGGGAGAGATGGAAGAGAAGGATAACATCTGATGGGAGAGATGGAAGAGGAGGATAACATCAGATGGGAGAGATGGAAGAGAAGGATAACATCAGATGGGAGAGATGGAAGAGAAGGATAACATCAGATGGAAGAGGAGGATAACATTAGATGGGAGAGATGGAAGAGAAGGATAAAATCAGATTGGAGAGATGGAAGAGGAAGATAACATCAGATGGGAGAGATGGAAGAGGAAGATAACATCAGATGGGAGAGATGGAAGAGGAGGGGAGATGGAAGAGGTAGATAACATCAGATGAGAGAGATGGAAGAGAGGATAACATCAGATGGGAGAGATGGAAGAAGGGGATAACATCTGATGGGAGAGATGGAAGAGGAGGATAAATCAGATGGAAGATGAGGATAACATCAGATGGGAGAGATGGGAGAGGAGGATAACATCAGATGGGAGAGATGGAAGAGGAAGATAACATCAGATGGGAGAGATGGAAGAGGAGGGGAGATGGAAGAGGTAGATAACATCAGATGGGAGAGGTGGAAGAGGAGGATAACATCAGATGGGAGAGATGGAAGGGGAGGGGAGATGGAAGAGGTAGATAACATCAGATGGAAGAGGTGGAAGAAGGGGATAACATCTGATGGGAGAGATGGAAGAGGAGGATAACATTAGATGGGAGAGATGGAAGAGGAGGATAACATCAGATGGGAGAGATGGAAGAGAAGGATAACATCAGATGGAAGAGGAGGATAACATTAGATGGGAGAGATGGAAGAGAAGGATAAAATCAGATTGGAGAGATGGAAGAGGAAGATAACATCAGATGGGAGAGATGGAAGAGGAAGATAACATCAGATGGGAGAGATGGAAGAGGAGGGGAGATGGAAGAGGTAGATAACATCAGATGAGAGAGATGGAAGAGGATAACATCAGATGGGAGAGGTGGAAGAAGGGGATAACATCTGATGGGAGAGATGGAAGAGGAGGATAAAATCAGATGGAAGATGAGGATAACATCAGATGGGAGAGATGGGAGAGGAGGATAACATCAGATGGGAGAGATGGAAGAGGAAGATAACATCAGATGGGAGAGATGGAAGAGGAGGGGAGATGGAAGAGGTAGATAACATCAGATGGGAGAGGTGGAAGAGGAGGATAACATCAGATGGGAGAGATGGAAGGGGAGGGGAGATGGAAGAGGTAGATAACATCAGATGGAAGAGGTGGAAGAAGGGGATAACATCTGATGGGAGAGATGGAAGAGGAGGATAACATTAGATGGGAGAGATGGAAGAGGAGGATAACATCAGATTGGAGAGATGGAAGAGGAGGATAACATCAGATGGAAGAGGAGGATAACATCTGATGGGAGAGATGGAAGAGAAGGATAACATCTGATGGGAGAGATGGAAGAAGAGGATAACATCAGATGGGAGAGATAGAAGAGAAGGAAAACATCAGATGGGAGAGATGAAAGAGGAGGATAACATCACATGGGAAAGATGGAAGAGGAAGATAATATCAGATGGCAGAGATGGAAGAGGAGGATAACATTAGATGGGAGAGATGGAAGAGGAGGATAACATCAGATGGGAGAGATAGAAGAGGAGGATAACATCACATGGGAAAGATGGAAGAGGAAGATAATATCAGATGGCAGAGATGGAAGAGGAGGATAACATTAGATGGGAGAGATGGAAGAGGAGGATAACATCTGATGGGAGAGATGGAAGAGGAGGATAACATCTGATGGGAGAGATGGAAGATAAGGAAAACATCAGATGGGAGAGATGGAAGAGAAGGATAACATCTGATGGGAGAAATGGAAGAGGAGGATAACATCAGATTGGAGAGATGGAAGAGGAAGATAACATCAGATGGGAGAGATGGAAGAGGAGGATAACATCTGATGGGAGAGATGGATGAGAAGGATAACATTACATGGGAGAGATGGAAGAGAAGGATAACATCTGATGGGAGAGATGGAAGAGAAGGATAACATCTGATGGGAGAGATGGAAGAGGAGGATAACATCAGATGGGAGAGATGGAAGAGAAGGATAACATCAGATGGGAGAGATGGAAGAGAAGGATAACATCAGATGGAAGAGGAGGATAACATTAGATGGGAGAGATGGAAGAGAAGGATAAAATCAGATTGGAGAGATGGAAGAGGAAGATAACATCAGATGGGAGAGATGGAAGAGGAAGATAACATCAGATGGGAGAGATGGAAGAGGAGGGGAGATGGAAGAGGTAGATAACATCAGATGAGAGAGATGGAAGAGGATAACATCAGATGGGAGAGGTGGAAGAAGGGGATAACATCTGATGGGAGAGATGGAAGAGGAGGATAAAATCAGATGCAAGATGAGGATAACATTAGATGGGAGAGATGAAGATGAGGATAACATTAGATGGGTGAGATGGAAGATGAGGATAACATCAGATGGGAGAGATGGAAGAGGAGGATAACATCATATGGGAGAGATGGAAGAGGAGGATAAAATCAGATGGAAGATGAGGATAACATTAGATGGGAGAGATGGAAGATGAGGATAACATCAGATGGGAGAGATGGGAGAGGAGGATAACATCAGATGGGAGAGATGGAAGAGGAAGATAACATCAGATGGGAGAGATGGAAGAGGAGGGGAGATGAAAGAGGTAGATAACATCAGATGGGAGAGGTGGAAGAGGAGGATAACATCAGATGGGAGAGATGGAAGGGGAGGGGAGATGGAAGAGGTAGATAACATCAGATGGAAGAGGTGGAAGAAGGGGATAACATCTGATGGGAGAGATGGAAGAGGAGGATAACATTAGATGGGAGAGATGGAAGAGGAGGATAACATCTGATGGGAGAGATGGAAGAGGAGGATAACATCAGATGGAAGAGGAGGATAACATTAGATGAGAGAGATGGAAGAGGAGAATAACATCTGATGGGAGAGATGGAAGAGGAGGATAACATCAGATTGGAGAGATGGAAGAGGAGGATAACATTAGATGGGAGAGATGGAAGAGGAGGATAACATCAGATTGGAGAGATGGAAGAGGAGGATAACATCAGATGGAAGAGGAGGATAACATCAGATGGAAGAGGAGGATAACATCAGATTGGAGAGATGGAAGATGAAGATAACATCAGACGGGAGAGATGGAAGAGGAGGATAACATCTGATGAGAGAGATGGAAGAGTAGGATAACGTGAGATGGGAGAGATGGGAGAGATGGAAGAGTAGGATAATATCAGATGAGAGAGATGGAAGAGGATAACATCAGATTGGAGAGATGGAAGAGTAGGATAACATCAGATGGGAGAGATGGAAGAGTAGGATAATATCAGACGAGAGAGATGGAAGAGGAGGATAACATCAGATTGGACAGATGGAAATGGAGGGGAGATAACATCAGATGAGAGAGATGGAAGAGGAGGATAACATCAGATGGGAGAGATGAAGAGGAGGATAACATCAGATTGGAGAGACGGAAGAGGAAGATAATATCAGATGGGAGAGATGGGAGAGGAGGGGAAATAACATCAGATGAGAGAGATGGAAGCGGAGGATAACATCAGATGGGAGAGGTGGAAGAGTAGGATAACATCAGATGAGAGAGATGGAACAGGAAGATAACATTAGATGGGAGAGATGGAAGAGGAGGATAACATCATATGGGAGAGATGGAAGAGGAGAATAACATCTGATGGGAGAGATGGAAGAGGAGGATAACATCTGATGGGAGAGATGGAAGAGGAGAATAACATCACATAGAAGAGGAGAATAACATTAGATGGGAGAGATGGAAGAGGAGAATAACATCTGATGGGAGAGATGGAAGAGGAGAATAACATCTGATGGGAGAGATGGAAGAGGAGAATAACATCTGATGGGAGAGATGGAAGAAGGGAATAACATCTGATGGGAGAGATGGAAGAGGAGAATAACATCAGATGGAAGAGGAGGATAACATTAGCTGGGAGAGATGGAAGAGGAGGATAACACCAGATTGGAGAAATGGAAGAAGGGGATAACATCAGATGGGAGAGATGGAAGAGTAGGATAACATCAGATGAGAGATAAATTGGAGAGATGGAAGAGGAGTATAACACTAGGATGGACAGAAAAAGAGGAACGGGAAGACACAGAGACAACATCAAGACCCTGCTGGTCTTACCTCCCATACGCAATTGCTACGAATCTTCCCTGGGTTGTCATGCCATTATCTGAACAGATCGGACCCTTTTAAGGGCCTCTGTGGGCACCATAGGAAGATATGTCAACACCAACTAGGTCCACTTAACTAGCTACTCTCGGCCTACTAATCTTCTAAAACTATACACAGCTCTCAATTTTCCTTTTTTGACGGACTGTTCAAAATTGTGCCCAATTTCCTTCACAAAAACTGTGCGCCTTTTCTCTTTGGCTTAATCCTACGGGACATTCAAAATTTCATACCACCCTCCACCTGTCAGTGCAGGCAATCCCCCCTCCAACCTACCCCACCCCTTTCCTGTCCTGTCCTGGATGGAGCTGTCCCAGGGTGGCACCTGTGCCCAGGACAGGTGTGCACTACAACAGCTTTCTCTGAATGTGCACGTTAAACACTCAGAACTGACCTGACCTGATTGATAACACTCTGGTTTCAGCCATGACAGTCAGTTGGCTAAATTTAGACAACAAGAACAACAAATTAATGAAATAATATTATCCCAATTTATTTTCCATATTTAAAGGTATATAGAAACAATAGAAACAAATATAATTTATTATTTTTATAGATAAGAGTAATTACAAATTATTGTTATTATTCTTTATGAAAGAAAAGCCCATTCATTTAAACGATCCAAGATAAATTAATCTTGATATTAAATTTAATTACATCTACTGTGGCTCACTTATCAAAGAGGGATCTACTTCAATAGAATGAGAACAGTATTTTTTTTATCATGACAACACAGACGATATTTGAATAAAATATGGTTTTTTATTATTTACAAATACTGCATTGTTGATTTATTGAATCACTTTATATAATGAGAAGAAGAAGAATCCACTATGGTCATTACAATATATATATGTTACAGTCAATATGTCAAACTAGTCATTTGGCCTAATGCCTGAAACATTTGGGCATTTAGCCTAATGCCCAAAACCGTGAGGCATTTGGCCTAATAACTAAAATTTCCAGAAATTAGGCCTAACCCTTATGGAAATAACCTATACAAACTTATAAGTGGAATATACTTTACTTATACGCCACTTACAAGTTACCTATATATTGGTATAAGTGAAAAAAATTGTTAATTGATACTTCACTGATACTCCATATATATTTCACCTATAAGTGGTTTATCAGTGGTATAAGTGAACTGGAATTAGATATTTTTGTTGTTGTTTCTACAAGTGAAATATAAGTGAAATATTAGTTTGGAGATAGTCCTTTTGCAAAGGAAATGATGTGTTCCAAATGAACGGGGAAAAAACTAAGTCCAAAACATTTTCATGGTTATTTTTAAAAAATACATAACTTCTCACAGGATTTATCAAATTCATTGGGAACAGTGGCTAAACAACCAAACATACATGTAGCAGATTTAGATAGTATTTACGATAATTAAAAAAAAAAAAAAAAAAACCCCAACTATATATATATATTGATACATATGGTTATATATGATTAAAACAGGATCATCTTGTAATTATCCCATACTACCTCCTCACTTTCAATAGACTCCCCCACCCCGACACACCTGTCATAATAAAGATCTGTAAAAAGTAGCTACTTGGGGGGGGGGGGGGGGGGAGGGGAGGTGATCCCCATCACAATGTTTATGGATCACAGTATGGATTTATTTTAGGGGGTGGGAGGCTAAAAACGAAATATTACAGGGTAGGCTACCACTCACATCTCATACATATATATATATATATATTGCTGCTAAATAATAATATAATTATAATTTCAATTAAATAATAAAATAAATAATTTAAAAAAAATAAAGTCAATAAAAATTGTTTTAAAAAAAAAAATCATAATTATTGTTAATTTGTTGTTATTATAATAATACAGACACACATATGGCAGTTGCTGTCGGTACTGTTGTTCCAGCTAGCCATGCTGTATTCATGCTGTACGTCTCACACCCACCCACCCACCACCACCTTTTTTTTTTACCAGATTGTAACTAGACACAAAAAACAAATTAAAATGAATTGATATTACTATAACAGATTGTGCCCCCCCCCCCCCCCCCTTCCTTTCAGGTATCATTACTTTTGGTCTACTATTATTTATTAAGATTGATTTTGTTTTGTTTTTTATAATCTGAATTTTCACACCCAAAATAATAAAAATGTTAAGTAAGCTGGTGTATCACTCCCATGCCCGGTCCTCACAAATCCATTTATAGAAAATACAATCCAAAGGCAAGATTTTTTTTGGGGGGGAGGGGGCGAATTCTTCATGATGGGATCATCACCAATTTTTTTTTTAAAATACCCACACCTTTAGGTAACGTTATCTATATTCGCTAGAAAAATATGAGCTTTGCATGGTATTAAAAAAAAAAAAAAATTAAAATGGTGATGCCATATGCACTCATCATACCTCCCCCCCCCCCCCCACCACCACACCACCACACCACCCTGCGTACGGACCTGTGTTATGTCGCATACATAATCCGACTAGATCGGTCAGCGTAAGTCTGTTTTAAAATTTATTTGCAAACGTAATTACTTTCATTTATAATATAATAAAGACAGTATAAAATTATGCATAACACGTTTGGCTCTTGAAAATGTTTAGTAAAATCTTTACTCAGGAATCTGTACGTTTAAATTTTATTTATTTATAATTCAATTAATTGGAATCTGGATAATTACGTTGTGTTTTGTTATTACATTGTTTATTTCATTATATGCAGAGTAATCATTTATAATGCTTAATAGACAGAAGGCCACAATTAGTACATAATTATGATAATAATAATAATAATTATTATTATTATTATTGTAAGTCTGTGTCGTCTTAAAAGACGAACGAAGGTTAAAAGCGATAATATGATTGGTCAGTTCTGAACAGTCATACCTGGGATTTTATTGGCTTAGAGATAACAACAGGAAAAAACGCGCCATTTGCAGTTTGCCAAAATAAATTTAATAATAAATAATGACAAAACATTGTGTATTTTGCACTATGAATTGGATTTGAGATCATTTTGATTGAGCAGAAACAATCACAGTTTATTACCAAATACTTGGCTATGGCGGAAAATGAAGAACTTCGGTCAAGTTTCGGATGTCCTACTATTTTCGTCACGTTTGGAAGGGAAAAAAGGTAAACATGATTTTACTATTTTCTTACTTATTCTAGACACCTTTAACTGTATTTGTTCTAATATTGTGTGATGTTTGATGACAATTGGGTCATGACACAGAAAATTTCCAAAATGGCCGATCAAGGCATATCTTTAGGGGGCAATTTAAATACACATAGATCACGTTGACATCATAAATAATACATTTAAATGCAAAATAAATATTTTAAGATGCCAAATTGATGCATTTATTACAGAAAAAATGTTGTTATTTCACCGATGGGTACAGATTTTTACAACGATAGTAATGCTTTTTGGGGGCGATTTAGGTCACATGACCAGTTTCACGTACTCTGATAGGTCAGCAGTCTTTATTTACAAAGTAATTTAATTTTAATTTATTTAAAGTATCACAAGTAGCAGTCATTTTTCATTTAATTAGTAATATATATTGTTTTTGGGTACCATATGTTTCGTCCCCAAACCAGTTCTCCCCCAGTCAGTTCACCCCCAACTATTAGAGGGTTCGCCCCCTCCCCTAATATTATGTTAGGTAATAAAAATGATTTTGGCTTAGGTAATTGGTTGTTTGGCAAGTCTTCCTTATCCCCCCCCTCCCCCCAACAAATTTAAAAAAATATTTGTTAGAATTAATGTAAGGTTAGAGATAGTTATTGATCTTTTTTGTAAGCTTATAAAACATTTTGTTTTATAATTTTAAGCAACATAATGTGTATATTTCATAATCCTTTCTGGTGATCAGGCTTGGGGTCGCAACGTCATGCATTCATATTTTTTTCATACATACAAAATTAATTATTATAAAGTAAAATTTGGCTCATGCCAGTTAATTTCTTTTCAAAACGCTTGTCTTCTCTTTTGAAAAAAACTATAAAACTCTTAAACTGACACAGGAAAATTCTTGGATAAGATATTGACATACCTTTGGGGATGGATTGGTTTGCATGAGGATGAAATGGACATTTACTTTGATTACAAGAAACACAAGTTATATATATATATATAAAAAAAAAAATCAGAAAAATCGTCAGCAAATATATGTGACTGGTATGTATTTAACAAACAATAATCTTGTTTTAAGATGCATGACTTGATGCATAAGAGGTGGTCGTTCAATGTCACAAGCCATTATACATAATTATTCAAAAAATTTTGATTATACCAGATCACTTGGAAATTAACTTTAACATGTGTTATCAGGTTAGTAATTTTTAAAACATCTATTTCAGGATAATAACTTTTACACTTTCCTTAACATTAGAATTTTTTTTTTTTCAATTCTTCCTTGTCCGCCCATATTCTTCAGTGAGCATCTTGAATTAAACATTTTAATAATAAAAAAAAGTAACTTCCAGTTTACATTTGAACAGCATCTGACATCACATGTATGGTCACTTACAAGCATGCAGGGCTTTTTCTCGTTCTAACCAGTGCACCACAACTGGACAAAGACTGTGGTATGTGCTTTCCTGTCTGTGGTAAAGTGCATATAAAAGACCCCTTGCTGCATTAGAAAAGCTGTAGCAGGTTTCCTCTGATGACTACGAGTCAGAATTACCAAATGTTTGACATCCAATAGCCGATGATTAATTAAATCTTTCATATGATCTTTCCTTGGACAGGACAGAACATACAACTGCCTTTGATAGATATTCACTTATACAATTTTCCATTAGTAGCAAGGGATCTTTTATATGCACGATCCCACAGACAGGATAGCACATACCACAGCCTTCAATATACCAGTCGTGGTGCACTGGCTGGAACAAGAAAAGCCCTAAGGGCCCATCGACAGGGATCGATCATGGGTCAACCTTGCATCAATCGAGCGCTTTACCCCTATAGCTTGAAAGGAGTTGCATGCAGTTCTATGATGTACATGTAGTATACATGTACAAACGAAT
The DNA here is from genome assembly GCF_016097555.1 of Gigantopelta aegis. Lineage (NCBI taxonomy): Eukaryota > Metazoa > Mollusca > Gastropoda > Neomphalida > Peltospiridae > Gigantopelta > Gigantopelta aegis. The sequence continues at coordinate 89,254,256 of NC_054708.1, forward strand.
ACATGTAGACAAATGCATGTATTATTGTTTTTTAATTTCATTATTTCCCTCCCAGTCCAACACCCTTTATCTTTTCGTAATAGTTTATATTTTGTAGGCCTGAAAATTGGTACAGATTCTTTAGATAAAAATATATATCATGTATTTTATTTTTTGATTTCTTCATAATTAAAATTAAAGGTCAACATTGAATATTTCAAAGTCTGTTTTATCCTTGAGATTTGATTGATACCAGGTAAAAAAATAAACTTGAAAATTTAACTGAAAATTTGTTTTCTCTTGAAGTTTTGATTCCCCACACCTGAAACTTGGTAGGCTATGATTCTCTAGGGTAGTCTTTTTAAAACTAACAGAAAGAACTAAATGTTTACATTAATAATAAACAATAGCTAATTACATAGCAGATCTATCCAGACTACATTTGTTTTTCAGAATCCCATCTGAATGTTGGATGACATATATCAAGATGACACTGAACAGGACATAACTGAGGAAAATGGATGTGAGAGAATCCAATCTAACAGTTGGAAATAAATATATATATTATTTATAAAATATTTGTTTGCATATACTGTTCAGATATATTAGTGAGTCAGAATGAAACATCACTTTGTTTGTTAAGACTATTGTGCTTAAATTTTTATGTTTTGTGGACAGCTAGTTTACAGATAGGGTGTGTAAACGGTGGCATTAATACACCAATTGCCAGAGAATATTGAAATTTGGCCTCCAAGGACAGATTGCTGCCTATTTTCATTTGTTTAATGATTAGTTCATCACCGACTACTGGATGTAAAAAATTAAATTGATAATTAATTCTGACCCATAGTCTTCAGAGGAAGCTCTCTACATGTTTCAAAAGCAGCAAGTCATCTTTCATATGATATTTCCTTGGACAGGACAGAACATACCACTGCCTTTGATAGATATTCACTTATACAGCAGTATCTCTCAAATATCAGTGAATCACTTGTATTTCACTAATTATACTTCACTTATACAGTGTTTTTTGTAAAATATTGGTGAATCACTTATATTTCACTTATACAGTAATGTTATGTAAATATCGGTGAATCCCTTATACTTCACTTATATTTCACCTATTCTTCACTTATACAGCAGTTTCTGTTAAATATTAGTGAATCGCTTATACTTCACTTATATTTCACCTATACTTCACTTATACAGCAGTTTCTGTTAAATATTAGTGAATCGCTTATACAGTCATCTCCACTTATTTGCACATCGGTTTATAGCATAATTCGGTTAATAGACTATTTTCACCCAACACGGAACTATTTGCCCTTATAACACTACAAAACATCCGGTTAATTGCACAGACTACAGGCTAATTATCGGTTATTTGCACATATAAATAACAATTTTTAATTTTTTTTGGTGCTAAATTAATGTCACAAATGACTGAGAATGTCTATCAAACTTTGGCAAAAAAAACTCAAATAAATCACCGATTAATCTGTTTTGTTTGAGCTCACTGTGTGGTAAGCCGACTGTAATCGCTGTTTACAGAGTCGATGTGTGACATGCAAATGAGATGGTGTGCACGTTACTACAGGTGAATCACAATACCCGACTACAAGATTTAAGAATGACATAATTAAGTTGAATAAACCTAAGTCCTAATGTTTTGTTTGCAATATATTGCTGTTAATCAGAGGCCATCTCAATAACAGGTAACTCTCCGACTATTATTTTTAGAAGTACCGCCTGTGCGCTTGTACGCATGCGCACTCAACTATTGAGGCCCTATTCGATTGACGTGTTCAGGGCAATCATTGTTCTGTATCAATTACGTTATGTCGAGAAGCCTTGTTAGTAATTAAAAGATTACAGATCAATCATCCTAGGCGGTGATGTTTTTAATAAATGTGACTGAGAAAGGGTTGTTGTTCACTTATTCATTAGATGCAGTGTACGCTATATCTGTTAAACGCAAAAGAAACGATTTATCACTTGCTTCCCGGAAAATGTAGCGGAAAAAAAAAAGACTGGTGGGGGAGGTCGTCAAAAAAACAAACATAACAAAGACCGTTATTTATGGACCGTCCCGAAGTTTCTGCTATATTGTTAGACACCAATCAGTCGGACCACACCATGAAGGTCAGTCAGTTGTGTTAGACCGGTCATGCATGCAATGCAGACTGCTGGAACTGATAACGACTCACTAGCCGAGCTTAACTTTAATTGCTTAACAATAGCAAAGTCATTATTTGGGGATCACAAATAATACCAAAGCTTGCCATATCTTTTGGGATGGAAAGAACACCATACCAGCAAATTCATACAAGTTCATGTAATTCTATTCGGTCAATCGGTAATTCCGGAAACTGACGTCATTTTGTAAATACGTGCACCGATGAAACGTGAACTTTTTGATGGTTCTGTTGTTTCAAGTTTATCTCATTAACTACATGGCTAATACACTTTCTTTACACTAGTGGATGGTCAGTGTTTTTTTTTTTTTAATGCACAAAGTTTGTGTTTTTAGAAAACGACGCCAGTTTGTGTTTTTAGAAAACGACGCCCAGTGACGGACGTTGTTGGTTTTTAAAAAAATGATTTCTGGTCTGGCAGATTAAAACAAAAACGTCATGCTAATTATATATATATATATATCGATATATATATATATATCGATATATATATATATATCGATAGATATATATTTTTTACATTTATATATATCCAACTGCATGTGACATGTGTTAAAGTGCTGTTCCAGATGTATGATGTATTGAGCTATATCAATCAAGATATTAGTTAATATGATTAGAAAATTAAAAAAAAAAATGTAAAAAAATTATATAACGGTATATTTTCCATTTAAAAATATTCCCCTGAAAAACAGAACCAGCTGAATTCGTTTCGGAATTTCCGTAAGATTTGATCCGTGACGTCACGAAGGGAACTCCTTTCGATAGTCAGCGCCATTATTCATTGCTTCTTTTGTGTTTATTATGGTTAAACGGCGTGTTGTTGGCGGCTGTAGCAATACAAAAGCCGATAAATTTAGTCTTCACGCATTTCCTAGTAATGTTGCTGTGAATAATCTGTGTGTAAATTTGATTAAAACAACGTGAAAATACTGGACAGGAAGAAAATGCCGGAGACCGTTGACTGCAGGCACTTTAGTTTCGATTCGTCCGAAATGGCTTGTCGGCTTAAGCGAGATATGGGAATACCATGTGTTATGGCTTTTAAAAAAATATGCCGTACCAACAATTTTTCTGCGACACAAAACAAATGACAACAGCCGATGCCATCCACACCGAAACGACTTTGGGGTGCATATCGTCAATGTCCCAAATTGCGTTATGCTTTCAACTCCGGTCAGTTTGTTTTTTCATGCACGGTTCGTGCAATCATCGAGATCCGATTTGTTGTCGTTTGCATCTCGTTCATTTGTGAGATTTTTCTTTACAGTTCGAAAACATTAAAATAATAAAGTACAAACAAGTAAGTATCTATAGCCTAGTCCGTCCCATCCTACAAAAATGTAGGGGTTTTTTGTAAAAAAAAAAGAAAAAAAAAGAAGCTAATTTTGTATGCATCTTAGAAAACAATCGGCTCAGAAATAAATGACTTGTAAATTCCATAGTATGAAAAAAGGCGTTCCCTGTAAAACAGACTATAAATACATTAAATTAATTTTACTATACCTTCCCACAAAGAAAACCTTTTTTCATACTATGGAATGTGCTATAAGTTATTTATTTCTGAGCAGACTGTTTTCACAACTGCACACAAAAAAATAGTATTGTTTTGTTATTTCCAAAACACTTTTACTTTTTTTTTTACGTCAAACTAAACTGAAATTATTCGCACAAAAATATCTTCATGGATGGGACGGACTAAAAGTCGTTTTTGTTTATTTCTTAAAATTAAAATAAGTTATTTATTTCTGAGCAGACTGTTTTCACAACTACACACAAAAAATAGTATTGTTTTGTTATTTCCAAAACACTTACTGTTTTTTTTTTACGTCAAACTAAACTGAAATTGTTCATAAAAACCCATCTTCATAGAGGGATGGGGACGGACTAAAAGTCGTTTTTGTTTATTTCTTAAAATTACCGATATCGGGTCCACTTGACTCGTAGAATTCAAGAGTTATTTATCGTCTTTTCTACTACATCACAAGTATTAGAACATACAGTGTAGCAAAATAATTCGCACCAAAAGCTAAAGAACAAAACAAGAATAAAAGTTGTAAATTAGTGGTAAGCAGTCTCCACGACCATTTTCATCGTCATCTGTCAGGCCGGTGGTTCATCGGAAGATGTTCCAGGTTCAAACTGATAAGGCATTATTTGTTGTGTTGCACAAATATTAGTCCAGTCGTCATTACTACACTATTCATCATCGAAAGAAGAATCGCATGATCAATGAGCTTGGCAGTCGCTGTCGGTCCCACTTTCGCTTGCGCTGAAAGTCGTCTCGTGGTAGGTTTCTGTGAAGCGCGTTCCCTTCATGACGTCATGGCTATTTACAGGCAAATGTTTTTACCGAGAATTTTACTCGGTCGTTTCCGGCAGTGTTCTACGGGAGTGATGTTTTAATACTTTTATGGGGCATTTTCGTAATTATTGATTTACATATCGGTGTAAAATATTATTGCAATGAATTAAGAAAGCATTTAATTGTTGAATTTGAAATTTTAGTGTATGGTCTGGCACAGCACTTTAACTGTAATAGTTCCGGTATGAAGTACCGCATTATGCTAGACTGTCTCCCATGCCACTTTGTAGTTGGATGGCTGTTACAAAGTGAAAGTCGGTACTCTATCGGTTAATCGACTAACCCGGTTAATTGCACAAAATCGAGCAGCACCGAGGGTATGCAAATAAGCGGGTTTGACTGTACTTCACTTATATTTCACCTATACTTCACTTATACAGCAGTTTCTGTTAGGTATTAGTGAATCGCTTATACTTCACTTATATTTCACCTATACTTCACTTATACAGCAGTTTCTGTTAGGTATTAGTGAATCGCTTATACTTCACTTATATTTCACCTATACTTCACTTATACAGCAGTTTCTGTTAAGTATTAGTGAATCGCTTATACTTCACTTATATTTCACCTATACTTCACTTACACAGCAGTTTCTGTTAAGTATTAGTGAATCGCTTATACTTCACTTATATTTCACCTATACTTCACTTATACAGCAGTTTCTGTTAAGTATTAGTGAATCGCTTATACTTCACTTATATTTCACCTATACTTCACTTATACAGCAGTTTCTGTTAAATATTAGTGAATCGCTTATACTTCACTTATATTTCACCTATACTTCACTTACACAACAGTTTCTGTTAAATATTGGTGAATCACTTATACCTCACTTATATTTCACTTATACAGCAGTTTATTACACTTATACTTCACTTATAAGTCACTTATATATATCTAACACTTCTGTTAAATATAAGCGAATGACTTACACTTCACTTATATATATAGTTCACACTTCACCTATATGTCACATATACTTTGTATAAGTGATACCTCATTTGCATACAAAATCCTAATCATTTACTTATAAGTCACTTATACTTGAAAAGTATTAACGACTTATACTTCACTTATAAGTGAAAAATATGTCATTTCGGTAAGGGAATGGCTGGATTTTGGTTGATGTTGTTTGACATTCTGCCTGATTGCAAATCAGGCAATCAGTCAAATGGGTTTAATGCATCTGTTCATTGTAGGGATTAGTGGTTGTGTTATTCTTACATCAACGACAATTGATTTTAATACCGACAGTCTATAACTTACCTATTCAGATTTCTAGGAAATGTTTAATCCTTACAAAACACATCTCATTAGTGTTGAGCACTGGCTTCATTGGTCAATGTTGATAGGTGGTATAAAATATGGTAGCTCCTGATCACATTTATAGAGGTCTAATTAATGAGCTACACTCGATTCACTACTGTCAAAACCTATATTAGCTCTGGAACTTTCTTTTTGGCCGACCGTTCAAAATTGCGCCCAATTTCCTCAACCCAAATTGCGCACCTTTTCTCTTTGGCATAATACTTTGCTCCATTCCATATTCAATAGCACCATCACCCCCCGCCTCCGCCTGCTACCGACCACGGTCGGGCTGCTGGTGCTCCCTTGCACCTGCCAGTGCAGGCGGTCCTTCCTCTCCCCCCTTTCCTGTCATGGACGGAGGAGCCGGCCAAGGCCGGCTCTTGTGCCCAGTACAGGCATGCGCTACAACAGTTTGCTCTGAATGTACACGTAAAGCCCTATGACCTGACCTGACCTGATCACATTTAGATCACTGTATGTGTCCACCATGAAGGTACCTGTAGAAGATCGCTTTAAGAGAGAACTGTTTAAGAAGTGTGTCAAACAAAACGTTGTAAGTTTCAAGAACAATCTTTTGTGCAATTCAAGATGTCACTCAAGTTTGAACTGCTGTAATAAACAGAACACTACTTGAACACCCATTGTGATGTATTTCAAAATAAATGTTTTCGTGCAATTGCAAGTCATTCTTTTTCATTCAGTCATTTTGCCTAATGATTAGAGGTCTATTTCAGTCGTTTGGCCTAATTCCTGGAAATTTTAGTCATTAGGCCAAACGCCTGAAGGTCTTGGGCGTTAGGCTAAATGCCTAAACATTTCAGGCATTAGGCCAAATGACTGGTTTGACATATTGACTGTAACATATATATGTAATAGTTATATCTATACTTTACGAGGTGTATCGGTGAATATCCCGACAGTTTTGGTCACGACCAAAATGTTGGGATATTCACCGATACACCGAGTAAGTGTGGGTATAACCGACTTATACCCCATTTAAGGTCGAGTTAATTATAATATTAGTTCTATGGCAAATAAAATCAATAATTAGAAAGTAGTAAATAATGAAATGAAAATAACGTGGACCAGACGTAGTGAGCCTAACATTTTGTTCTGGAGCAGTGAAACTGTCTATTTCAGTTGTTCGTGTCGCACGTGCAAATGCAATTTGAGGTAGTTTTATCAGTGTTTGTCAGGGCTGTACTGGTATCGGAATATATTAAAACTCAGGGACGTAGTTTATATTTCTCGGGATGGGAATAGTATGGAGAATTAAGTACTAAAATGCTATTTCCAAGAACATTTTTATATTTAGATTGTCTAAAAAAAAAACCTTTTATGATATGTAGAACTAGAAATAATATTTAATGATTTTTTTTTTTAAGTTTGGGGAATTTACTGGATAGGGGGTAGTTGACACCCTACTGCACTAACTACAGCTCCGCACATTGCATGATTTTAACAGACATATCGTGCTGTAAATATCTCAAGGGAACTGTTGTGAATAAGTGCGCATGTGTAATTAGATGGCTCTTTCTATTGGTTGGAATATTACAAAAACATAATTTGAACTTTGGTATATGCAAATGATGTCAGCCAGCAAACTAATGCTTGTTCTATTGGTTGAAATATTATGAAAACATAGTTTGAACTTTGTTATATGCAAATGATAAGTGTCATCAAGCAAACCATTTTTGTCTTATTTTGTAACGGCAAATTGTGAAAGACGGTCGTGGGTGTAAAAATAAGCTAGCGAGAGAAAAAAAGGACTTTGAAGGCAAGAATGGAGATTTTTTTGTTTAGTTAAATGGACTGTGCATTTTAATTTGGACAATCCAAGAAGATTTTAAATTCTAACTGCAGGAGGAGAAATATTTTTGTTGACAGTTATGCCACTGATTCTCGCAAACATGTGGTATTGTATAATACAGGTTATGACAGCTGGACGTGTACCACAAGGGGAAAATAGTTTGTCTACATGCCCCCAATATGGACACCTAAAGACTTTAGTCAAGTGCTGAAGGATTTAAAAGACAATGCGTTGCAACCGAACATCGCAAGCGTGAACGTGACGGAAACTGTTAGTAACGGTCGTGCAGTTGTGCGCTTCTCCAAATGTCAACACGTGCTCATCAAATACAAGAGAAACAGTGTTATGACAATAAAAGTTCATTGTATTATTCATAATTTGTGTTTGTTTTTTGTTTTGTTTTAAATACAGGTGTAGTTAAAGGAAAAGTGTAGGTGCATTGTGATACAGGTGTAGTTAAAGGAAAAGTGTAGGTGCATTGTGATACAGGTGTAGTTAAAGGAAAAGTGTAGGTGCATTGTGATACAGGTGTAGTTAAAGGAAAAGTGTAGGTGCATTGTGATACAGGTGTAGTTAAAGGAAAAGTGTAGGTGCATTGTAATACACTTCTACTTTTGGAGGAAAAGTGTAGGTGCATTGTGATACAGGTGTAGTTAAAGGAAAAGTGTAGGTGCATTGTGATACAGGTGTAGTTAAAGGAAAAGTGTAGGTGCATTGTGATACAGGTGTAGTTAAAGGAAAAGTGTAGGTGCATTGTAATACACTTCTACTTTTGGAGGAAAAGTGTAGGTGCATTGTGATACAGGTGTAGTTAAAGGAAAAGTGTAGGTGCATTGTGATACAGGTGTAGTTAAAGGAAAAGTGTAGGTGCATTGTGATACAGGTGTAGTTAAAGGAAAAGTGTAGGTGCATTGTGATACAGGTGTAGTTAAAGGAAAAGTGTAGGTGCATTGTAATACACTTCTACTTTTGGAGGAAAAGTGTAGGTTATCGGTGAATACACCTACACTTTTAACAAAAGAAACCATAACAACAAGACATGAAGTGGGGTATAAATATATATATATATATATATATATATATATATATATATATATATATATATATATATATATATATATATATATATATATATATATATATATATATATATATTTTTTTATATATTTTTTTGTTTTTTTGTTTTTTTTAAATAAAATATACTAAAGTAGACATTGCATGTTTTCACATTAGTGCAATTGCATGTAAGTGATGTTACATTTTGACCGTCATGAGCAAACTAATTCTAACCCAGAGCAGGGGTTTAAAAATCCCATCGCCTGACACCCGTACCAAGTGGAATTTTCATGCCGGCCAAGTAATTATGTTAACTGCATATGCCCGATGACAAGTAACTAATTGTAGGACCTAATTTTTAAAATTTTTTTACATTTTTTTACAAATCTCGGTAAAACCTTTGGAAAGAGTTCCGATCGTTCGAGCATTTACATAGCTCTAAACTCTTGCCAATGCGTTAACACACTAAAACGGAAAACAATGTGTTGAAAAGTTCAATAACAACTTTAGAGTTATTCCCCTTTTACTATCGACTAAGATTGGTAATTTCTGCCACTGAACGTTTGCCTGAATTCGTACAAGTAATCGGTTCGATGATCTTCAAACTTGGAGATAGCGTCCAATACGCTTTACAGCTTATGTATAGGGCAATGTCTGAGTAACACTCCATTCCTGAAAAATAATGGAGACGAGTCCCATTATTTTTCAGGAATGGAGAATTACGAGGTATTCCACTACTTAAAATACACCACTGAGTAATAATTTTATGTGAATATGTGTTAGTATGGAAATTAACACCAATGATTTTGGTGGGTTAATTAAGTAGGGTTTCATCTCTCCATTACTGAAAAATAATGAAGCGTTGAGACAATACTGTGACTTCGCAGGTGTATTTTAAATAAAAATAAAATATGCATGCCTTGTGAATGCAATCAAAATGTTTAATCCTTGCAAAAATTGTCATATTCAAATTATATTAGACGTTAACACGGTGGACTCTGGAATCTACTCTTTGCAAATGAACGGGGGCATAAAGCATGTTTATAATTTCCGAGTTCACTTGAACAAAGCATAAATATTATGAATTGTATTCTTATAAACGTTGCAAGATATTTTAGTTTAGATATCATAAACCTTGTAGCAGAACATACTTAATGTTTTACAGTACTTTGCAAATGTAAATCTACGTCCGTGTAAAATGAACGGGTAAGGTGAAGTTAGATTTCACTAGCCCTACGCCATAATCATGATGGTGTGATGCCCTCTAAGCGTACATGAATATATATTTTTTTTCTGCTTTATTAATAGATTTTAACAAATAAATTATGCTCAATAAACTAAAAATACACAGCTGCAATCGATGTACAACCCTGCACTCAGAGCCTTTAAATATTCTGTTCAACTTATGATCTTTTAGTCTTGTTTACATGGGCCTAGGCTTAGGCCCAAATGAAAAACGATAACCCTACTCAGTATGAATTTGTCTAAAAAGTATGGGTACTGTAATTTTAATATTAGATACCCATTACTATATGGATATTTTTCACATTCAGTGAACATTGTAGGCTCACAGGTAAACTAGTCTTAATATAACATCAGATTCAAAAGCAAAGTGAAATTTTATGTACTTTAAGGGTGTATACTACCAAATCAAATCCATAGACAACAATAGTAACATATGAGGCTGAAACTACCTGCAGCATATCAATCGACATAAACACCATGGATAGAAATACTACCACCCCTCACCCTTAAAGTGAATCAGAAAATAATTGGGGGTTAACCTGCTCATTTCAGAGATAACGGGCAGCGTCTATGGCTACCCTAGCTCTGCCAAAAATTTGAGTACTTTTTTTTTTCAGGTATCCCATACAAGTTTCAGGCACAAGGCTACTTGACACAGTGGTACTAGATGAAATATAATTGCATACATTTTTTGCACAGATAAAACTTTTTTTTAACAACCGACATTCACATTTACCACCAATCACAGGACTTGTGGTGTTCACTTCTCTATCAAAAGTTGGGTACACTTAGTACTTTAAACATGGCAGTATTCATGGAGAATGAACTAAATGACAGAATAAGAGAGAAATGGGAAGCAATAACGATGTACAATTTTGATTTTGTTGCTATTTTAACAATATTTGATCTATGGGCCTACAATGTTCACTGAATGTGGCAAATATTCATACAGTAATGGTGTGGAATATTAAAATTGCAGTCTCCATAGTTTTTAGACAATTCCATATTCATTAGGGTTATTGTTTTTTTAGGATCACTTACATTTTGTTGTTACTTACTTTTTTTAATCTGTTGCTATTCTAACAACATCTGATCTATGTGAGTGAAATGTTCACTGAAGGTGGCAATATGCATGTGGTAATCAGTGTTCTAGCTAGCATTTTCACAGGCTGCTCATTTAATTGCTCGACATTTTAACGTGAAAGTCATATGGTTAAGGCATGTGCTGCATATGAATTAATTTTTGAAATACATGTACATAAAAAATCATACATTGTTATTTTTGTTTTCCAGCTTCTTTTTAATTTAGTATCCTTTTTGGGGGGGGGATGGGGGGGGCAACAAATTATTATCATTAAATTTGGATTTTTTAATGAAAAAGTACATTCATGGCCATAGTACCAATGCACTAAATATAGACACAATTAAGCCATAATTAATAATTACTAAATGTCAGATCACCTAAAAAAATATCCTATTATTATTTTTGTCTATTGTGTGTAGCATTTATACCATTTAATACCATTCATAAATGAAATAATTAAAAGAAATCTATGAATGAAAAAATAATGTGTCTATAGCTTTATCATATACTGTTACATATCAAGTTTGACTTTCATGACGATTTACCCTATATTGACAGAGTTATGGCCCTTGAACTTAGGACATACAAAAATTAGTTTTTCTGACTTTTCTCCCAATGGTGATATTTTGTATATAGCTTTTTCATATTGTGTTACAAATCGAGTTTGACTTTCCTGGCAATATACCCATATTTCATAGGAAGGAAGGAAATGTTTTATTTAAGGATGCACTCAACACATTTTGTTTATGGTTATATGATATCAGACATATGGTTAAGGACAACATAGATATATAGAGAGAGGAAACCCACTGTCGCCACTTCATGGGCTACTCTTTTTGATTAGCAGTAAGGGATCTTTTATATGCACCATCCCACAGACAGAATGGTACATACCACGGCCTTTCTTACACCAGTTATGGTGCACTGAATGAGAAATACCACTGGGCTACATCCTGCCCACATACATGTATTTCACAGAGTTATGGCTCTTCCAAACTTAGCAGATATAAACATTTGCATTCCAGACTTTGTTTTTCAATGCCTGAATATATTACGATGGAATTTTGTGTATAGCTGTATCATGTACTGTTACAGATCAAGGTTAACTTCCAGGGCGATTTACCCATTTTTCACAGTTATGGCCCTTGAACTTAGGAGATATGAAAAATGTGTTGGGCCCAGTAGGGGACATGTATTGCATTAGCAGAACTCTCAGAATGCTGGTTAATCATTGGCCTGCTACATTTTTCCATTAGCAGCAAAGGATATTTTATATCCACTTTCCCATAGACAGTACAGCACATACCATGGCTTCTGATATACCAGTTGTAGGGCATTGACAGGGATGATGAAAAATCCAATCAGAAGATAGGTCCACTGAGTGTTTGATCCTATGAATTAGATCCCACCACTTCTCAAGCAATGAAGACAACATACATGTACAATACTTAGTAAGTTTTTCAGATAGACATGTAGGCCCACACAAATTCACTCAGCATTGATTAGTTTTGCATCCTCAAAGCAAATCCATAAACCCAACCATTTACTTTACAGATTAGCTGCCAGTGCTGAAACTATTCTAAACAGGGTTTGTAAAAACCGTACCACTGTATGTTGTCTTCTATATAGCCTTAGTGGCTATAACATTTTTATTAATATCAGCAGGCCCGTGAAGTTTTGTATGTACCTTTGCCTGCATGGGGGACACATACCCTGAAAAGGACAACCCCTGTTGTCCAGCTCTTTCTCCCAGCATATTGGTTTAAACAGACACACCCTCTAAACCAGGCCGGAGTACACCCATTTTACACAAAAAGCACTACTTTTGCATGGGCCGGAATTACCACAAACAAGTCTTCAATGTCAGCAAGTTACACATGTTTACAAACTACATGCTATCCCCTGTCACTTCAGTCAAACAGTTGCCACTTCATAGCTGTCTGCCATGAAATAATCACAGTCAAACAGCAGACTACTTGTGCGGTGAAACTTACGGATTTTGGACAACCAAATGGGAAGATAACTGTAATCTGAGGCCTATCAGTCCATTTTTCCCCCTAAAAACTGGCCCACACTAATGCATTCCAATGATATACATATTAAAGCAATGCTCAGTAAGTATCGGGATGTCACCCCCCCCCCTTTAAACTGAGAGTATATAGAGGATGTGTTAAAACACTACCACAGAGCCTTGCCATGGCCAATTTTAGCAATGGAAACTTGAGGGACACCAACTTCAAAATGTAATAACTTTATCAAATTTTGGAATTTCTTCATACAATGAGCAGCTATTTTTTCTTCTACATATGTTCTATGTGCACAGTGTTGTCTTGGAAAGATTTTGAAATATTTAAAGGAAAAAAAATCAATCATTAGATTTTACTTCATTTTTAATGAAATATTAAACTTAAATTTAAATTTTTGAAAAAAAATTAAATCTAAAACTGTAAAATTTTGCATTTTAGATATGATAAGTGGAGGCTTAGTAAAGATATGGTGACTGAATTCATGATACATTGTTAAAAATGTGTCAGAGGGATGGTGAAAGTCACAAAATTGGGGCCATTTGCAACAAAGTTTTACACACTAATTTCAGGGAAAATTAGACATGATAGGCCTCAGATTCAATTTTGACCTGCTGTATTTACTTGATCTACTTCATTTACTGTATTAGACATGTAGCCACTTTGTAAAAGGCAAAACAGTCCATATAAATGCATATTAATATGAATATGCCCTACAGATATTACTTAGGTATACACCATAATATGTTTTTTGTTGACGACAACTTTGAAAATGAAGATTTTGTCACAAAATGCTGATATAAATCCTACCAAGAGGTACTTGCACCATATTTTTCAGTTTCCAGTGATAACTGTCAACAAGTGTAGTCATGTGCCAGTGTCTTGGATACCTCAGTGTAGTATTTCTTGATTGGAAGGATGTTTGTAGTAATGATCACTGAATATGCATTATGGATTACTCTGCCATATGTATTACAAGCCAAATGTTAACCTTTTTGGCACATTTTCTGCAATAAACTTGACAAGTATACCAGCATCTGATTACTGAACCCAATAAATACATTCAGACAGCAAAGAATATTAGCCTATTAGATTTTCTAAGGATGAAAGACCATTTTTGAAAAATGACTGAAGTGTGTAATTTACATAAATGTAGGTGAAATGTATTATTAGAGTACTTAATCTTGTTAAAAACTGTATACTATTTATTTAAAGTGTTTAATTACATTTAGTAGTGATATATTCATTATATTTAGATCTTCTGTCCAATTGCAATAATTGAGAAACTCATTAAAATTCAATATGTAAAAAAAAAAAAAAAATCTCAATATTGACTAACAAAATCCAACTTTTGCTCTTTTTTACCAAATTATTAGCTCAAAACTGTTAAAAAATAGTGCAACAACCTGTAGTAACATCAGAGGTCATTTTATGCTATTTTGGAGGATATTGAAATTTAAAAGTTGAAAATTTTAATTTTAATTTTTTATAAATTCAAAAAAAAAGTTTTTTAATTTAATAAAATATTTAGAAAATAAATAAATTAGTTTTCATATTCCTTGTGGTATTCACAATCAGTCTGTGTAATTTCACCTCTCTGGTTATAATACTTTCATCAGAATCAAGCATTTAACCGGTGTAATGTGTGAACTATATCAGGCCTCAGACCACAATTAATTTCGCTATATGTTTCTATATAGCCTTAGTGGCTATAACATTTTTATTAATATCAGCAGGCCCGTGAAGTTTTGTATGTACCTTTGCCTGCATGGGGGACACATACCCTGAAAAGGACAACCTCTGTTGTCCAGCTCTTTCTCCCAGCATATTGGTTTAAACAGACACACCCTCTAAACCAGGCCGGAGTACACCCATTTTACACAAAAAGCACTACTTTTGCATGGGCCGGAATTACCACAAACAAGTCTTGAATGTCAGCAAGTTACACATGTTTACAAACTACATGCTATCCCCTGTCACTTCAGTCAAACAGTTGCCACTTCATAGCTGTCTGCCATGAAATAATCAGTCAAACAGCAGACTACTTGCGCGGTGAAACTTCCGGATTTTGGACAACCAAATGGGAAGATAACTGTAAGCTGAGGCCAACTTCAGCGTTTCTTGATTTGTGTCAAGCCTGATGACATCTGTCACAAATTCCCTTCCAGATTTGTTTGTTAAAAACCTACCCATTAACAAATAAGCATCAAGGGAAATTAACTGCAGCCCTTTGAGAATGTTTTGGGTCTTGTACAGAAGTGCTTGGGATTAGAGCATTCTCCTCTACTCCTGGATTTCTGCTGCCATGACTACAACCATTAGAATTAACATCTTGAAGAATCTTATCATCTTCACTGACTTGGAAGTTGTCCTGAAGGATGAGACTATACCTTTAATCATTGTTGTATAACAACAGGACTTCATTATTTACCAATCGTTTCATAAAGTGTCAAAATTAACAGGATTATTGTTTATTTTTTACATCATTGTTTTTATAACTTCCATTCATGTGACATCAATTACCCCCTCCCAAACATCTATTCTAAACAGTCCTGATGTCTAGATATATACAACAAGAGGAAGGAAATGTTTTTATTTAATGACGCTCTCAACACATTTTATTTACGGTTATATAGCATCGGACATATGGTTAAGAACCACACAGATATTGAGAGAGGAAACCCGCTGTCACCACTTCATGTGCTACTCTTTTTGATTAGCAGCAAGGGATCTTTTATATGCACCATCCCATAGACAGGGTAGTACATACCACATCATTTGATATACCAGCCGTGGTGCACTGGCTGGAATGAGAAATAGCCCAATTGGCCCACCGACAGGAATCGATCCTAGATGGATCGCGCATCAGGCGAGTGCTGTACCACTGAGCTATGTCCTGCCCCACAACAAGAGAAACTAATGACATTACAAATGTGAACAAAACAAATTTTGTCCAGAATGTCACGTGTGTTACCCATTAAGTCACATGTGTTACCCATTAAGTCACGTGTGTTACCCATTAAGTCATGTGTGCGACCCATTAAGTCACATGTGTTACCCATTAAGTCACGTGTGTTACCCATTAAGTCATGTGTGTTACCGTGAGTGTTACTTATGTTGCCATGGTTTGTGGGAAAAGGGTTAATAATTGTTTTTGTTTTTTATTTATCTTGTGCAACAAGCCTTCACTAGATGCTAACAGAGAATCCAGCTTGGCAGCAAATTTTCTCTCAGCTTTGTGCAGTAGAAAACCTTTTGTACAGTAAAACATGACATTTGTATCACCATCCCTGAAAACGGGACGGTATGACTGAAATATGAAAATACAATGAACAGTTGTTTATACAGTTTTGGAGACTGATATTTAGTCCATTGTTGAACACCACTAATTTGGTTTAATTGCTAATAGTTTATGTTTGTTGATAGAGCTACAGTCTTTGCAATGTGGCATTTTTTCCTTCCACTCAAGATACTGTTAAGTAGCTGAAATAGTGGGTAACAGGTTACATATGTGAATTATGCAGTTTAGTTATTTGGGGCCTTACAAACTAACAATAAACCACAATCACAAAGTATGTTTTGGATTTTCACCCGGAGGTTGATGTTTTCATGGAATTGCCCTAATGCATAAAAAAAATTAGGGTCGGCTCTTTTTTTTTCTGGGTAGGGTCTTGTTTCCAGAATTTTTTTTTTTTTTAGGTCCAAGTGACAAATAAACATAACATGATCTTGGAAATATGTAAATTGGAAACACGTCCTCTTCTCCTCTCCCAGAGAGTTCTGTAAGTAATGATAACCCCATACATGTAAGGCCACTGTCCAAAGTTGAAGGCAAATCCCCCACCCATCCCTGATAAGGTGTTATACCATCCGTCTATGGATGTATGCTTTGGAGTTACGATAACCCCATACATGTAAGGCCACTGTCCAAAGTTGAAGGCAAATCCCCCACCCATCCCTGATAAGGTGTTATACCATCCGTCTATGGATGTACACTTTGGAGTTATGATAACCCCATACATGTAAGGCTACTGTCCAAAGTTGAAGGCAAATCCCCCACCCATCCCTGATAAGGTGTTATACCATCCGTCTATGGATGTACGCTTTGGAGTTATGATAACCCCATACATGTAAGGCCACTGTCCAAAGTTGAAGGCAAATCCCCCACCCATCCCTGATAAGGTGTTATACCATCCGTCTATGGATGTACACTTGGGAGTTATGATAACCCCATACATGTAAGGCCACTGTCCAAAGTTGAAGGCAAATCCCCCACCCATCCCTGATAAGGTGTTATACCATCCGTCTATGGATGTATGCTTTGGAGTTATGATAACCCCATACATGTAAGGCTACTGTCCAAAGTTCAAGGCAAATCCTCCACCCATCCCTGATAAGGTGTTATACCATCCGTCTATGGATGTACGCTTTGGAGTTATGATAACCCCATGCATGTAAGGCTACTGTCCAAAGTTGAATCCCTGATAAGGCAAACCCCATACATGTAAGGCTACCCCCCCCCCCCCCCCCCATCCCTGATAAGGTGTTATACCATCCGTCTATGGATGTACACTTTGGAGTTATGAGATGACCACTCAATGAAGAAAGTTAACTCTGTTCAATGTCACATAAAGTATAAGTTTGATTAGCATCCTGCCATTGTTTGACGTAGATAAATGCTCCTCAGGCAAGCACTCTACTGTGTTGGTGTGTGCGTGTGCATGTGTGCCCTAAGTGCTTAAACAATAAAACGTATTCTAGGGATTGCATGCTGCTTTACGTTTGGGACGGTAATACTGACTGAAGACAATAACCAGCATACATTATCTGGATGTTTGGCTTGCTTCCAACGCTCACGAAGATGATCACTGTTGCTGTCCCACTAGGTATCCGTGGTTTGCTAACCCTAACCGTGATGTTGAATGTCTTCAGTACAGGCAACGTGTTTTCTGGTATTGTCAGGATTGGTCCTGTTGAAAGGCAAGAAATAGTGGTTTAACAACACTCTAAAACATTAAAAGTCTGCGTGTGTGTGTGTCTAAGATAGTTAAATATAGTTTTTTTTGTTTAATGTCACAACTAGATCACACTGATTTATTCATCATCGACTACTGGATGTCAAACGTTTCATAATTCTGAAATATACTCTTAGAAAAAACTTGCTGCTACATTTTTCCATTAGTAATCTGGGATCTTTTATAAGCATTTTCACAGTGAGGACAGCACATACTGCAACCTGTGATATAACAGTGGAGTACAGGTTGTGACAAAAGAAACCCAATAGTACATCCTGTGATATACCAGTGATGGACTACAGGCTGGGAGAGAAGAAACCCAATACTACATCCTGTGATATACCAGTGATGGAGTACAGGCTGGGAGAGAAGAAACCCAATACTACATCCTGTGATATACCAGTGATGGAGAACAGGCTGGGAGAGAAGAAACCCAATACTACATCCTGTGATATACCAGTGATGGAGTACAGGCTGGGAGAGAAGAAACCCAATACTACATCCTGTGATATACCAATGGAGTACAGGTTGTGACAAAAGAAACCCAATAGTATATCTTGTGATATACCAGTGATGGAGTACAGGCTGGGAGAGAAGAAACCCAATACTACATCCTGTGATATACCAGTGGAGTACATGCTGGGAGAGAAGAAACCCAATAGTACATCCTGTGATATACCAGTGGAGTACAGGTTGTGACAGAAGAAACCCAATACTACATCCTGTGATATAACAGTGGAGTACAGGCTGGGAGAGATAAAACCCAATAGTACATCCTGTGATATAACAGTGATGGAGTACAGGTTAAGACAGAAGAAACCCAATACTACATCCTGTGATATAACAGTGGAGTACAGGCTGGGAGAGATAAAACCCAATACTACATCCTGTGATATACCAGTGAGGAAGTACAGGTTAAGACAGAAGAAACCCAATACTATATCCTGTGATATAACAGTGGAGTACAGGTTGTGACAAAAGAAACCCAATAGTACATCTTGTGATATACCAGTGATGGAGAACAGGCTGGGAGAGAAGAAACCCAATAGTACATCCTGTGATATACCAGTGATGGAGAACAGGCCGGGAGAGAAGAAACCCAATACTACATCCTGTGATATACCAGTGATGGGGTACAGGTTGTGACAGAAGAAACCCAATACTACATCCTGTGATATACCAGTGTGGAGTACAGGTTGTGACAGAAGAAACAAAATACTACATCCTGTGATATACCAGTGGAGTACAGGCTGGGAGAGAAGAAACCCAATAGTACATCTTGTGAGATACCAGTGATGGAGTACAGGTTGTGACAGAAGTAACCCAATACTATATCCTGTGATATACCAGTGATGGAGTACAGGCTGTGACAAAAGAAACCCAATACTACATCCTGTGATATACCAGTTGGAGTACAGGCTGGGAGAGAAGAAACCCAATAGTACATCCTGTGATATACCAGTGATGGAGTACAGGCTGGGAGAGAAGAAACCCAATACTACATCCTGTGATATACCAGTGATGGAGTACAGGTTAAGACAGAAGAAACCCAATACTACATCCTGTGATATACCAGTGGAGAACAGGCTGGGAGAGAAGAAACCCAATACTACATCCTGTGATATACCAGTGATGGAGTACAGGCTGGGAGAGAAGAAACCCAATACTACATCCTGTGATATACCAAGAGGGAGTACAGGTTGTGACAGAAGAAACCCAATACTACATCCTGTGATATACCAGTGATGGAGTACAGGCTGGGAGAGAAGAAACCCAATACTACATCCTGTGATATACCAGTGATGGAGTACAGGCTGGGAGAGAAGAAACCCAATACTACATCCTGTGATATACCAGTGTGGAGTACAGGTTGTGACAGAAGAAACCCAATACTACATCCTGTGATATACCAGTGGAGTACAGGCTGGGAGAGAAGAAACCCAATAGTACATCCTGTGATATACCAGTGATGGAGTACAGGTTGGGAGAGAAGAAACCCAATACTACATCCTGTGATATAACAGTGGAGTACAGGCTGGGAGAGATAAAACCCAATACTACATCCTGTGATATACCAGTGATGGAGTACAGGTTAAGACAGAAGAAACCCAATACTACATCCTGTGATATAACAGTGGAGTACAGGTTGGGAGAGAAGAAACCCAATAGTACATCCTGTGATATACCAGTGATGGAGTACAGGCTGGGAGAGAAGAAACCCAATAGTACATCCTGTGATATACCAGTGATGGAGAACAGGCCGGGAGAGAAGAAACCCAATACTACATCCTGTGATATACCAGTGATGGAGTACAGGTTGTGACAGAAGAAACCCAATACTACATCCTGTGATATACCAGTGGAGTACAGGTTGTGACAGAAGAAACCCAATACTACATCCTGTGATATACCAGTGAGGGAGTACAGGTTGGGAGAGAAGAAAACCAATACTACATCCTGTGATATACCAGTGGAGAACAGGCTGGGAGAGAAGAAACCCAACAGTACATCCTGTGATATACCAGTGATGGAGTACAGGTTGGGAGAGAAGAAAACCAATACTACATCCTGTAATATACCAGTGAGGGAGTACAGGCTGGGAGAGAAGAAACCCAATACTACATCCTGTGATATACCAGTGAGGGAGTACAGGCTGGGAGAGAAGAAAACCAATACTACAACCTGTGATATACCAGTGAGGGAGTACAGGTTAGCACAGAAGAAACCCAATACTACATCCTGTGATATACCAGTGAGGGAGTACAGGTTGGGACACAAGAAACCCAATACTACATCCTGTGATATACCAGTGGAGAACAGGCTGGGAGAGAAGAAACCCAATACTACATCTTGTGATATACCAGTAATGGACTACAGGCTGGGAGAGAAGAAACCCAATACTACATCCTGTGATATACCAGTGGAGTAAAGACTGGGAGAGAAGAAACCCAATACTACATCCTGTGATATTGTGGGGACCCGAAATTACAATATTGCCAGTAAATTATTTTCGATAAATTATTAAGCTATAATTCAAGTTCGTTTTGTTTAAGCCCCAACGTGCATCGTAGTCTATATTTGTTTACATTGAACAGCGCAATTGTATGTGCCAGGTCAGTGAAACAAGGCCTTGTTTATCGTATAACATTTATACACATAATCATTAGTGTTTATATTATTAGTAGTCACAGATAACTTACCATATCAAGTGTTAATAAGTTGTTAAATTGGCATTTTTATACAGCTGCAAATGTAAATTGATGGAAGCCATGCTTTTGTATGAGTTTCGTTCTGGATTTTTGAGAGTTACTTCCGGGTTTCTGTCACTGCTATTTTTGACGTGAGTTAGGTAAATATTAGTAATTTCAGATATTACTAATGTAACTTATATCTGAATTGGAACGAATATGGAACTTATATTTATTTGTATATATATGCCTAATTGTATTTATTTCGTTCCCATTATAGCATAGTAATTAAGGTGAAAAGGCTTGTAGGGCCTAATGACGTTATCCAGTAGTAAATTATGTCATTGGTTTTCTAACCCGCATTGCTGGATTTACAAATTCTGCAATGCAGGATTGTACCCCACACTGCTGGATTTCACCCCGCTTTGCAGAATGCATACTCGCTCTGCGGAATGCATAATTTTGCAGTGCTGGATATTATCTAGTATTGCTGGATTTTGGTGGGGGTATAAATACGAATCCCACAATGATTTGTCAGTTTCGGTCGATCGTTCGCCCCGATAGGTGGGTTGGGTTTATTAATAGAATACTAAATTACACGGGTTTTACATATGTTAATATTATTGGGATAACTTGTAGAGACCAAACTCACAACCTTAATGATTAGATAATTAATAAAGATTAAAGGGTATTATTTTTGCTATTTATTATTCATAGAATTTAGGGAGATAGTCAGCACCCATTACACAGAAAAGGTGTATGCCCCAGGTGTTGTGGTTTTTATGTGGCAAAGTTTAATGCATATTATATAGACAGGGATTGAGATAAAGAGATGCCTATGTAGTGGAAGTAGGTCTGTGTACCAAAAGTATTTAAAGTGTATATTCTTGCAGATATTGATGTTCTTGGTCCAAAATTAAGTCTATATATATCATAACGTTGGGGACTTAGTATATTAGGAATAATTATTATAGAGCAACTTACTTGTCGCAGGTGAATAATACTCAGTCTTTTAAGGTAATTTAAGAATTGTGGTATATTTCATAGCCTGAAAGTAACTTTGTCATATTTATTTAATTATTTATGTGAATTTTATTACTAAATGAATCAGTGAACATACAGTTCAACTGCGAATGTAATTTGAGGTTATTGTTAACCTTTAGACTACTGGATTAATTTTTAACAAAAACCACGTTGAGTGGGTACAAGTTTATAATTTTTACTCACATATATTCACTTAAATGTTTCATAAATACATGAAATAAAGTTCATATATGAATCGGTGAGTATTATTTTCGTGTCTTTTTTCTGTAATTTTTATTATTTTAGATCGGCTAATGGTGATTAAAATTAGACAAAAAATCGAAAAAGTTGCATTTACTTACGGGCATTTGTGGCCAGCTGTCCAGTATTTATGTCCATTATTCCCGATAACAGTGGTTTTCTGACCAGAATTTATTTTAAAACCCGAACTACGATTCATATTGCAATATTTGGTAATTTTCGTTGTTGGTAAAACGATCAAATTTATTATCAAATTAGCTGTTACAATCAGCTATCGATCCCTGAAAATTACCGCGACGTGCCGCCATTGTTGTCAAGCGAAAATACTTGCCGAAAACCACTTTTTTAACTCAAAATTTCAAGGTATTTTCAATTGAAAAAATCAAAACAAAAACCACCATTTTGAAAAAAAATCTTTTTTCTTTAATTATATTTCCGTTCCCGGTGAGTGTCGTGTGCAAAACGGCGGGAAATATGAATTGGGGAATGCACTGTATACAGTGTACAGTATATCGACTGACGTGACGTCAGGCGAGATATCTCGCCTACAGTAGTCAGAAGGTTAAATAAATATTGTTGAATTTTAATCTTGTTGGTGATCTTTTGCCTTCATAGTTAGTAGTTAAGGCCATTTACAAGGACACCCTCTAATCCAGGGTCGTCACAATATACCAGTGGAGTACAGGCTGGGAGAGAAGAAACCCAATACTATATCCTTTGATATACCAGTGATGAAGTACAGGCTGGGACAGAAGAAACCCAATACTACATCCTGTGATATACCAGTGGAGTACAGGCTGGGAGAGAAAAAAACCAATACTACATCCTGTGATATACCAGTGGAGTACAGGTTGGGAGAGAAGAAGCCCAATACTACATCCTGTGATATACCAGTGGAGTACAGGTTGGGAGAGAAGAAACCCAATACTACATCCTGTGATATACCAATGATGGAGAACAGGCTGGGAGAGAAGAAACCAAATACTACATCCTATGATATACCAGTGGAGTACAGGTTGTGACAGAAGAAACCCAATACTACATCCTGTGATATACCAGTGAGGGAGTACAGGCTGGGAGAGAAGAAACCCAATAGTACATCTTGTGAGATACCAGTGATGGAGTACAGGTTGTGACAAAAGAAACCCAATAGTACATCCTGTGATATACCAGTCGTGGAGTACAGGTTGTGACAAAAAAAAACCAATACTACATCCTGTGATATACCAGTTGAGTACAGGCTGGGAGAGAAGAAACCCAATAGTACATCCTGTGATATACCAGTGATGGAGTACAGGCTGGGAGAGAAGAAACCCAATACTATATCCTGTGATATACCAGTAATGGAGTACAGGTTGTGACAAAAGAAACACAATACTACATCCTGTGATATACCAGTGATGGAGTACAGGCTGGGAGAGAAGAAACCCAATAGTACATCCTGTGATATACCAGTGGTGGTACAGGTTGGAATTACTTGAAAATTATGTTCATGGTACAAAACAATAGATTAACTTCCTTTCTAAATGTCTGCTCTCAGTCTGTGTCTGTCTCTCACCATCTCTGTCTCTATCTGTATATCATTCTCCCTTTCACCATCTCTGTCTCTATCTGTCTGTATATCGTTCTCCCTTTCACCATCTGTCTGTCTCTGTCTGTATATCGTTCTCCCTTTCACCATCTCTATCTCTGTCTGTATATCATTCTTCCTTTCACCATCTCTATCTCTCTCTGTCTGTATATCATTCTCCCTTTCACCATCTGTCTGTCTCTGTCTGTATATCGTTCTACCGTTCACCATCTCTATCTCTGTCTGTATATCATTCTTCCTTTCACCATCTCTATCTCTCTCTGTCTGTATATCATTCTTCCTTTTCACCATCTTTGTTTCTATCTGTCTGTATATCGTTCTCTCTTTCACCATCTCTGTCTGTCTCTGTCTGTATATCATTCTCCCTTTCACCATCTGTCTGTCTCTGTCTGTATATCATTCTCCCTTTCAACATCTCTATCTCTGTTTGTATATCATTCTCCCTTTCAACATCTCTGTCTCTCTCGGTCTGTATATTATTCTTCCTTTTCACCATCTCTGGTTGTCTCTGTCTGTATATTGTTCTCCCTTCACCATCTCTGTCTCTCTCTGTCTGTATATCATTCTCTCTTTCACCATCTGTCTCTCTCTGTTTGCATATCGTTTGTCCCTTTCACCATCTCTATCTCTGTCTGAATATCGTTCTCCCTTTCACCATCTCTGTCTCTCTCTGACTGTATATTATTCTTCCTTTTCACCATCGCTGTTTGTCTCTGTCTGTATATCGTTTTCCCTTTCACCATCTCTGTCTCTATCTGTCTGTATATTGTTCTCCCTTTCACCATCTCTGTCTCTCTCTGTCTGTATATCGTTCTCCCTTTCACCATCTCTGTCTCTCTCTGTCTGTATATCGTTCTCCCTTTCACCATCTCTGTCTCTCTGTCTGTATATCGTTCTCCCTTTCACCATCTCTGTCTCTGTCTGTATATCGTTCTCCCTTTCACCATCTCTGTCTCGCTCTGACTGTATATTATTCTTCCTTTTCACCATCTCTGTCTGTCTCTGTCTGTATATCGTTCTACCTTTCACCATCTTTATCTCTGTCTGTATATCATTCTTACTTTAACCATCTCTATCTGTATATCATTCTTCCTTTTCACCATCTCTGTCTTTATCTGTCTGTATATCGTTCTCCCTTTCACCATCTCTGTCTGTCTCTGTCTGTATATCGTTCTCCCTTTCACCATCTGTCTGTCTCTGTCTATATCATTCTCCCTTTCACCATCTCTGTCTCTGTCTGTCTATCTGTATATCATTCTCCCTTTCACAATCATCTCTATCTCTGTCTGTATATCTTTCTCCCTTTCACCATCTCTGTCTCTCTCTGTCTGTATATCGTTCTCCCTTTCACCATCTCTGTCTCTCTCTGTCTGTATATCGTTCTCCCTTTCACCATCTCTGTCTCTCTCTGTCTGTATATCGTTCTCCCTTTCACCATCTGTCTGTCTCTGTCTGTATATCGTTTGTCTCTATCTGTATATCGTTTATCCCTTTCACCATCTCTATCTCTGTCTGAATATCGTTCTCCCTTTCACCATCTCTGTCTCTCTCTGACTGTATATTATTCTTCCTTTTCACCATCTCTCTCTGTCTCTGTCTGTATATCGTTTTCCCTTTCACCATCTCTGTCTCTATCTGTCTGTATATTGTTCTCCCTTTCACCATCTCTGTCTCTCTCTGTCTGTATATCGTTCTCCCTTTCACCATCTCTGTCTCTCTCTGTCTGTATATCGTTCTCCCTTTCACCATCTCTGTCTCTCTGTCTGTATATCGTTCTCCCTTTCACCATCTCTGTCTCTCTCTGTCTGTATATTATTTTTACCTTTCACCATCTCTGTCTGTCTCTGTATATCGTTCTTCCTTTCACCATCTCGGTCTCTCTCTGTCTGTATATCATTCTCCCTTTCACCATCTCTGTCTCTCTCTGTCTGTATATCGTTCTCCCTTTCACCATCTCTGTCTCTCTCTGTCTGTATATCGTTCTCCCTTTCACCATCTCTGTATCTCTGTCTCTGTCTATATATCGTTCTCCCTTCACCATCTCTGTCTCTATCTGTCTGTATATCATTCTCCCTTCCACCATCTCTGTCTCTGTCTGTATATCGTTCTGCCTTTCACCATCTGTCTGTCTCTGTCTGTATATCGTTCTGCCTTTCACCATCTCTGTCTCTATCTGTATATCGATCTCCCTTTCACCATCTCTGTCTCTCTCTGTCTGTATATCGTTCTCCCTTTCACCATCTCTGTCTCTCTCTGTCTGTATATTGTTCTCCCTTTCACCATCTGTCTCTCTGTCTGTATATTATTCTTCCTTTTTACCATCTCTGTCTGTCTCTGTATATCATTCTCCCTTTCACCATCTCAGTCTCTGTCTGTATATCGTTCTCCCTTTCACCATCTCTGTCTCGCTCTGACTGTATATTATTCTTCCTTTTCACCATCTCTGTCTGTCTCTGTCTGTATATCGTTCTACCTTTCACCATCTTTATCTCTGTCTGTATATCATTCTTACTTTAACCATCTCTATCTGTATATCATTCTTCCTTTTCACCATCTCTGTCTTTATCTGTCTGTATATCGTTCTCCCTTTCACCATCTCTGTCTGTCTCTGTCTGTATATCGTTCTCCCTTTCACCATCTGTCTGTCTCTGTCTATATCATTCTCCCTTTCACCATCTCTATCTCTGTCTGTATATCGTTCTCCCTTTCACCATCTCTGTCTGTCTCTGTCTGTATATCTTTCTCCCTTTCACCATCTCTGTCTCTATCTGTCTGTATATCGTTCTCCCTTTCACCATCTCTGTCTCTATCTATCTGTATATCGTTCTCCCTTTCACCATCTCTGTCTCTATCTGTCTGTATATCGTTCTGCCTTTCACCATCTGTTTGTCTCTGTCTGTATATCGTCCTCCCTTTCACCATCTCTATCTCTGTCTGTATATCATTCTTCCTTTCACCATCTCTATCTCTCTCTGTCTGTATATCATTCTTCCTTTTCACCATCTCTGTCTCTATCTGTCTGTATATCGTTCTACCTTTCACCATCTGTCTGTCTCTGTCTGTATATTGTTCTCCCTTTCACCATCTTTATCTCTGTCTGTATATCGTTCTCCCTTTCACCATCTCTGTCTCTGTCTGTATATCGTTATCCCTTTCACCATCTCTGTCTATCTATCTGTATATCGTTCTCCCTTTCACCATCTCTGTCTCTATTTGTCTGTATATCGTTCTGCCTTTCACAATCTGTCTGTCTCTGTCTGTATATCGTTCTGCCTTTCACCATCTCCGTCTCTATCTGTATATCGATCTCCCTTTCACCATCTCTGTCTCTCTCTGTCTGTATATCGTTCTCCCTTTCACCATCTCTGTCTCTCTCTGTCTGTATATCGTTCTCTCTTTCACCATCTCTGTATCTCTGTCTGTGTATTATTCTTCCTTTTCACCATCTCTGTCTGTCTCTGTCTGTATATCATTCTCCCTTCCACCATCTCTGTCTCTATCTGTATATCGTTCTCATTTTCACCATCTCTGTCTCTGTCTGTATATCGTTCTGCCTTTCACCATCTCTGTCTCTATCTGTATATCGATCTCCCTTTCACCATCTGTCTCTCTCTGTCTGTATATCGTTCTCCCTTTCACCATCTCTGTCTCTCTCTGTCTGTATATTATTCTTCCTTTTTACCATCTCTGTCTGTCTCTGTATACCATTCTCCCTTTCACCATCTCTGTCTCGCTCTGTCTGTATATTATTCTTCCTTTTCACCATCTCTGTCTGTCTCTGTCTGTATATCGTTTTCCCTTTTACCATCTCTGTCTCTATCTGTCTGTATATTGTTCTCCCTTTCACCATCTCTGTCTCTCTCTGTCTGTATATCGTTCTCCCTTTCACCATCTCTGTCTCTCTCTGTCTGTATATCGTTCTCCCTTTCACCATCTCTGTCTCTCTGTCTGTAATCGTTCTCCCTTTCACCATCTCTGTCTCTCTCTGTCTGTATATTATTTTTCCCTTTCACCATCTCTGTCTGTCTCTGTATATCGTTCTTCCTTTCACCATCTCTGTCTCGCTCTCTATATCATTCTCCCTTTCACCATCTCTGTCTCTCTCTGTCTGCATATCGTTCTCCCTTCACCATCTCTGTCTCTATCTGTCTGTATATTGTTCTCTCTTTCACCATCTCTGTCTCTCTGTCTATGTATTATTCTTCCTTTTTACCATCTCTGTCTGTCTCTGTCTGTATATCATTCTCCCTTCCACCATGTCTGTCTCTGTCTGTATATTGTTCTGCCTTTCACCATCTGTCTGTCTCTGTCTGTATATCGTTCTGCCTTTCACCATCTCTGTCTCTATCTGTATATCGATCTCCCTTTCACCATCTCTGTCTCTCTCTGTCTGTATATCGTTCTCCCTTTCACCATCTCTGTCTCTCTCTGTCTGTATATCGTTCTCCCTTTCACCATCAGTCTCTCTGTCTGTATATTATTCTTCCTTTTTACCATCTCTGTCTGTCTCTGTATATCATTCTCCCTTTCACCATCTCTGTCTCTCTCTGTATATTGTTCTCCCTTTCACCATCAGTCTCTGTCTGTATATCGTTCTCCCTTTCACCATCTCTGTCTCGCTCTGTCTGTATATTATTCTTCCTTTTCACCATCTCTGTCTGTCTCTGTCTGTATATCGTTCTACCTTTCACCATCTTTATCTCTGTCTGTATATCATTCTTACTTTAACCATCTCTATCTGTATATCATTCTTCCTTTTCACCATCTCTGTCTTTATCTGTCTGTATATCGTTCTCCCTTTCACCATCTCTGTCTGTCTCTGTCTGTATATCGTTCTCCCTTTCACCATCTCTATCTCTGTCTGTATATCGTTCTCCCTTTCACCATCTCTGTCTGTCTCTGTCTGTATATCTTTCTCCCTTTCACCATCTCTGTCTCTATCTGTCTGTATATCGTTCTCCCTTTCACCATCTCTGTCTCTCTCTGTCTGTATATCGTTCTCCCTTTCACCATCTCTGTCTCTCTCTGTCTGTATATCGTTCTCCCTTTCACCATCTCTGTCTCTGTCTGTATATCGTTCTCCCTTTCACCATCTCTGTCTCTCTCTGTCTGTATATCATTCTCCCTTTCACCATCTCTGTCTCTATCTGTCTGTATATCGTTCTCCCTTTCACCATCTCTGTCTCTCTGTCTGTATATTATTCTCCCTTTCACCATCTCTGTCTCTCTCTGTCTGTATATCGTTCTCCCT
This sequence comes from Gigantopelta aegis, assembly GCF_016097555.1. Taxonomy (NCBI): domain Eukaryota; kingdom Metazoa; phylum Mollusca; class Gastropoda; order Neomphalida; family Peltospiridae; genus Gigantopelta; species Gigantopelta aegis. Next base: position 89,283,651 of record NC_054708.1, read on the forward strand.
TTCACCATCTCTGTCTCTCTCTGTCTGTATATTCACCATCTCTTATCTCCCTTTCACCATCTCTGTCTCTCTCTGTATATCGTTCTCCCTTTCACCATCTCTGTCTCTCTCTGTCTGTATATCGTTCTCCCTTTCACCATCTCTGTCTGTCTCTGTCTGTATATCGTTCTTCCTTTCACCATCTCTGTTCTCCCTTTCACCATCTCTGTATATCATTCTCCCTTTCACCATCTCTGTCTCTCTCTGTCTGTATATCGTTCTCCCTTTCACCATCTCTGTCTGTTCTCCCTTTCACCATCTCTGTCTCTCTGTCTGTATATCGTTCTTCCCTTTCACCATCTCTGTCTCTCTCTGTCTGTATATCGTTCTCCCTTTCACCATCTCTGTCTCTCTCTGTCTGTATATCGTTCTCCCTTTCACCATCTCTGTCTCTCTCTCTCTGTCTGTTCTCCCTTTCACCATCTCTGTCTCTCTCTGTCTGTATATCGTTCTCCCTTTCACCATCTCTGTCTCTCTCTGTCTGTACCTTTCACCATCTCAGTCTGTCTGTGTATTATTCTTCCCTTTCACCATCTCTGTCTCTCTGTCTGTATATCATTCTCCCTTTCACCATCTCTGTCTCTCTCTGTCTGTATATCGTTCTCCTTTCACCATCTGTCTCTCTCTGTCTGTATATCGTTCTCCCTTTCACCATCTCTGTCTCTCTCTGTCTGTATACCATTCTTCCTTTTTACCATCTCTGTCTGTCTCTGTCTGTATATCATTCTCCCTTTCACCATCTGTCTGTCTCTGTCTGTATATCGTTCTCCCTTTCACCATCTGTCTGTCTGTATATCGTTCTCCCTTTCACCATCTCTGTCTGTATATCTCTGTCTGTATATCTATCTCCCTTTCACCATCTCTGTCTGTCTCTGTCTGTATATCGTTCTCCCTTTCACCATCTCTGTCTCTCTCTGTCTGTATATCGTTCTCCCTTTCACCATCTCTGTCTGTATATTATTCTTCCCTTTCACCATCTCTGTCTGTCTCTGTCTGTATATCATTCTCCCTTTCACCATCTCTGTCTCTATCTGTCTGTATATCGTTCTCCCTTTCACCATCTCTGTCTCTCTCTGTCTGTATATCGTTCTCCCTTTCACCATCTCTGTCTCTGTCTCTGTCTGTATATTCTTCTTCCTTTTCACCATCTCTGTCTGTCTCTGTCTGTATATCGTTCTCCCTTTCACCATCTCTATCTCTGTCTGTATATCGTTCTCCCTTTCACCATCTCTGTCTGTATATTATTCTTCCTTTTCACCATCTCCGTCTGTCTCTGTCTGTATATCATTCTCCCTTTCACCATCTCTGTCTCTCTCTGTCTGTATATTATTCTTCCTTTTCACCATCCATCTCTGTCTGTATATCATTCTGTCTTTCACCATCTCTGTCTCTCTCTGTCTGTATATTATTCTTCCTTTTCACCATCTCTGTCTGTCTCTGTCTGTATATCATTCTCCCTTTCACCATCTGTCTGTCTCTGTCTGTATATCGTTCTCCCTTTCACCATCTGTCTGTCTCTGTCTGTTTCTGTCTGTTTATCGTTCTGCTTTTCACCATCTGTCTCTCTCTGTCTGTATATCATGCTCCCTTTCACCATCTGTCTGTCTCTGTCTGTACATCATTCTTCCTTTTCACCCTCTCTGTCTGTCTCTGTCTGTATATCGTTCTCCCTTTCACCATCTGACTGTCTCTGTCTGTATATCATTCTCCCTTTTCACCATCTCTGTCTCTCTCTGTCTGTATATTATTCTTCCTTTTCACCATCTCTGTCTGTATATCGTTCTCCCTTTCACCATCTCTATCTCTGTCTGTATATCGTTCTCCCTTTCACCATCTGTGTCTCTCTTTGACTGTATATTATTCTTCCTTTTCACCATCTCTGTCTGCCTCTGTCTGTATATCGTTCTCCCTTTCACCATCGGTCTGTCTCTGTCTGTATATCGTTCTCCCTTTCACCATCTCTATCTCTGTCTGTATATCGTTCTCCCTTTCACCATCTCTGTCTCTATCTGTCTGTATATCGTTCTCTCTTTTCACTCTCTCTGTCTGTCTGTCTGTATATCGTTCTGCCTTTCACCATCTGTCTCTCTCTGTCTGTGTATCATTCTCCCTTTCACCATCTGTCTGTCTCTGTCTGTATATCATTCTCCCTTTTCACCCTCTCTGTCTGTCTCTGTCTGTATATCGTTCTCCCTTTAACATCTGTCTGTCTCTGTATGTATATCGTTCTCCCTTTCACCATCTCTGTCTGTATATTGTTCTCCCTTTTCACCATCTCTGTCTGTCTCTGTATACCGTTTTCCCTTTTCACCATCTCTGTCTGTCTCCGTCTGTATAGCATTCTTCCTTTTCACCATCTGTCTGTCTCCGTCTGTATATCATTCTCCCTTTTCACCATCTGTCTGTCTCTGTCTGTATATAGTTTTCCCTTTTCATTATCTGTCTCTATCTGTCTGTATATCGTTTTCCATTTTCACCATCTCTGTCTGTATATCATTCTCCCTTTTCACCATCTGTCTGTCTCTGTCTGTATATCGCTCTCCCTTTCACCATCTTTATCTCGGTGTGTCTGTATATCGTTCTCCCTTTTCACCATCTGTCTGTCTCTGTCTGTATATCGCTCTCCCTTTCACCATCTTTATCTGTCTGTCTGTATATCGTTCTCCCTTTTCACCATCTCTGTCTCTGTATATCGTTCTCCCTTTCACCATATCTGTCTCTCTCTGTATATCATTCTTCCTTTTCACCATCTCTGTCTGTCTCTGTCTGTATATTGTTCTCCCTTTCACCATCTCTGTCTCTATCTGTCTGTATATCGTTCTCCCTTTTCACCATCTCTGTCTCTCTCAGCCTGGATATCGTTCTCCCTTTCACTGTCTCTGTCTCTCTCTGTCGAAATATCGTTCTCCCTTTCACAGTCTGTCTCTCTTTGTCTAGATATTGTTCTCCCTTTCACCGTCTCTGTCTCTCTCTGTCTAGATATTGTTCTCCCTTTCACCATCTCTGTCTCTCTCTGTCTAGATATCGTTCTCCCTTTCACCACCTCTGTCTCTCATTGTCTAGATATTGTTCTCCCTTTCACTGTCTCTGTCTCTCATTGTCTAGATATTGTTCTCCCTTTCACCGTCTCTGTCTCTCATTGTCTAGATATTGTTCTCCCTTTCACCATCTCTGTCTCTCTCTGTCTAGATATCGTTCTCCCTTTCACTGTCTCTGTCTATCTCTGGCTAGATATCATTCTCCCTTTCACTGTCTCTCTCCCCCCCCCTCCCCCTTTCCGCCCTCACTCATCCTTATCTCGTCTTATAGCTCAACATCTTTTCTTTTAGTAAGATAATTTATATTAAAAAATTAAAATGAGCTAAATATGGATAACTGGAATGTTTGTTTGGTTTAAAGTACATTTTGAATGTTGTTTTAGTATAGAATGTTAGTATCAGTGTATTGGAATGTGTAACTCACCAGTTTGGCAAATATAAGTTAGTTATGTTAAAATCACCAGAACGGAACTTCAAGTTACCTAAACTTTGATTTAATATACAATATATGCATGATGCATGTGTGAGTATTTTTGTGCACAAAAACGATGGCCGACATCAACGACAAAATTACATTTTCTAGGGTACCCTCGAACACTGACGACAAAATTACATTTTCTAGGGTACCCTCGAACACTGGCGACAAAATTACATTTTCTAGGGTACCCTCGAACACTGATGACAAAATTACATTTTCTAGTGTACCCTCGAACACTGGCGACAAAATTACATTTTCTAGGGTACCCTCGCACACTGGTGACAAAATTACATTTTCTAGGGTACCCTCGGACACTGGTGACAAAATTACATTTTCTAGTGTACCCATGAACACTGGTGACAAAATTACATTTTCTAGGGTACCCTCGAACACTGACGACAAAATTACATTTTCTAGGGTACCCTCGAACACTGGTGACAAAATTACATTTGCTAGGGTACCCTCGCACACTGGCGACAAAATTACATTTTCTAGGGTACCCTCGAACACTGGTGACAAAATTACATTTTCTAGGGTACCCTCGCACACTGGCGACAAAATTACATTTTCTAGGGTACCCTCAAACACTGGTGACAAATGAGTAGTGGATCCCAGTATTTTCACTGTTACCAGTTAGTTTCACATTCAGGACATACTAGGTCATCTAAAAAACATTTAGAGTTGGGGGGGGGGGGGATGCATGAGGACCCTATGTAGCCCATGGTCTAATACACACATGCACAACATGTAGCAAAGATGAAAAATTTACAAGTTCTATGACATAATAAAACAAAACTTTTAAGTACCTTGGTGTGGAAACATACATTTCATCTGTGACTTAAAAACACACAATTCATGAAGTGAATTTACTGGCTCACACAACCACTCATAACTGAAATGAGAAAACAAAACCAGGATACATGCTGATGTATACTACTCAAAAGAATTTAAGGGTCAAATTTTTTTAACCAAATAAGTTTCAGAGTGTATTAGATTGATGATGTAAACTACACCAAATTTTTATTTTATTGTTCCATATTTACAAAAAACCACAAATAAACGTCACTGTATACAAGAAAGTCACATGACATGCTGTCAAAGTTGAAGGTTGTCAAACATGGATTTTACACATTAGAACATTCGTTTAATAGTGTGTGAATCCATCCCTGGCACGAATACACTCGACACATCGTTGCCTCATGCTGTTGATCAGACGTCTGAAGAACTTTTGGGGAATGGCCTGCCACTCTGCCATAAGAAGTTGACCCAGATCATGAAGGTTGGCCGGAGGGGCATGGTTATCCCGAACTCTCTTGCCTAATTCGTCCCAGGCGTACTCTATTGGGGCCAAGTCAGGCGAATATGCTGGCCAATCCATCCTGGCGATACCTTGTTGTCTGAGAAAGTCCGTTACCACCCTGGCGCGGTGGGGTCTGGCATTGTCATGAATTAGATGCAAATTAGTCGAGGTCTCGGCACTAGGTTTATTGACATTTAAGCAAACGTACTTGGTTGACACTCCATGATTGACGTATGCATTCATAGTCATCAAATAAAAACATTTCAATGGCAATTTAACACGGAAAGCTGGCCAGCGTTCAGAAAACAAAAAACGTTAGGCATAACTTTATTTTGATGTAAGAACATCCACAATGATGTCATTCGAGTTTGACGTCATTTCCATTCAAAAATACACCGCGCCACATATTCTTACGTCATTTGAATATCTAGTAATGGCGGACTGGAATTAAAGTTGCGTGTACAGTTTACAAAAACACGTTGTATTAAGCTTGAGCTTATATGATAAAGAGATTATTACCCTCGTGTATTTTGATATCGTCAATATCATATATTAGGAATAAAAATAATGTATTATGCTCACCAGAGGCTCGCATAATACAATTTTATTTCCTAATATATGATATTGACGATACCGAAAAACACTCTGGTAATAACCTATATATATATATATATATAATATCCACCAAAAAATTAAAACTTGCTAGAAAACAAATCACACTTAGACTGTTTGATCAAGTACATACTGAAGTTTGTGAAAGCACATTTCCCACAAATTCTGAAAACTCATTTCCCACAATTCCTGAAAACTCATTTCCCACATTCCTGAAAACTCATTTCCCACAAATCCTGAAAACTCATTTCCCACAAATCCTGAAAACTCATTTCCCACAAATCCTGGCTTTTTATGTTTTGACTGGACCTTGATTAATCAAGGATTGATATAAAAATACAAAATCTGCCACCAATATAAGTTCTTCATTGTAATATTTATTTTGAATTGATTGGAGTATCCTGTTGCTTTAATCCCATACATGAATGAATATTCATCAGTACAAATGATTAAATCATGCACTAGATGGGTTTTTTTTGGTTCATTATGACTTATAGAGTGGCACATTGTTGGAAATAAATACTAATTTCCTCTTACAAATACTATTTTCTTCTTCCAGTTCATAGCAATATTTATTACCCCAGCAGGCATTCATAACCAGGAAAATAATAATCACGATTTAACCCAGTTTGATTTAATTGGCATGTAACAAAATGGATGCAACATGCTTAATAAAGAAAGAAATGGTTTTTATTTAACGACGTACTCAACACATTTCATTTACTGTTATATGGCGTCAGACCACACAGATATTGAAAGAGGAAACCCGCTGTTGTCACTTCATGGGCTACTCTTTTCGATTAGCAGCAAGGGATCTTTTATATGCACCATCCCACAGACAGAGTAGTACATACCACGGCCTTAGATATACCAGTCGTGGTGCACTGGAACAAGAAAAAGCCTAATAGGCCCACCAACAGGGATCGATCCAACACCAGACCTGTCACCCTCCTGGATTCAGCAGGAGTCTCCTGGTATTTGATCAAATCTCCTGACAACCTGTGCAGGAGACAATTTCTCCTGTTAAATGACCTTTTTTGTAGGCATAAAAAAAAATCGATCCCCTTTTGCCAAAATAACATAAAGGAAGTAGCTATGACAGATCTGAAGTGCCAGACTCTGGCCCAGAGTTGACAGCAATACACACGATGTTAAAATCACATGTCACAGCAAGACAAAGAAAAGACCAATTAGCTATATAAACATACTTGTGTCAGTTAATTTTGTATGTTTGTGCAGTTGGTAACAAGGGTATACTTCAACAGATTTTTTTTTTACAATTAATAAATGTTGTGTTTGATATAAAGTTATCCACAGAAATGGGTATAATTTCGGTATATTTCACACAATGTCCGTAATAATAATAATAATAATAATAATAAAATTCTTTATTTTCAGAGGGTAAACACATTCAGTACAAGGTGACTGGTCTCCCATGAGGCCCTCTCTAATCTATACATGATATTATACATACATACATTCAAAGAAACAACATCAACATACATGTAATATGTATAGCATGAGGAACAATAGCACATATTATGAATATATAAATAATATTTCAATTTGTTAACAAACTTGAGTCAGTGATAACTCAATACATCATAATTATTTTAACAAACACAAAATCAACAACAAAGGTATATCTTAAAATTGATTATTATTTGAATAGTGCTTAAAATAACTGGATTTGAATGAGGCGAGGGATTGAGAATATTTTATCTTTGAAGGTAGTGTGTTCCACAGTTTAGCTCCCCTGCATGAAAAACTATGGCGATAAAATTCTGTTCTTGGTTTTAATTCATAAAGGTGATTATGTTGAGTTGACCTCAGATTTAAGGAGTGAATTTCTGAAGTTGTTTGAAACATTGTTTCTAGATATGATGGAGATAGTTTGTTGAGGACTTTGTAGACAAACTGGCAGGTTCTGAAGTCAATTCTCTCTTTGATTTTAAGCCATTTGAGAGAGCTAATTATTTCTGCAGTGGACATTTCTTTGCTTTTTTCAGTAATAAGTCTTGCAGCTTGATTTTGGATTTTTTGAAGTTTTCCTATAGAATGTTTTGAACAGGTTCCCCAAATTGTGGAGCAATAGTCTAAGTGAGGTAATATGTAAGAGCTTTTACTTATGATTAATGGAAATACAATGTTTATTGCATCATTATAATGATTTTAAATAAGTACCATGCCACTGTTCCTCATTATAGTAAAAACTGAATATTAATTTATAAGATTTATATAAATTTGTCTTGGGTATTTCAATTTGGGTACACTAGCCACAAATGATGATGTAACGTAACCTGTAAGTGTAATGCTGTAAATGTACTAATTCATTTTTTTAATTTCTTGTTATGTTCTTAACATTTTGGGATAAAAGAGATTTTTTTTTTTAATATTTATTAAATCATAACAATATTTAAACTTTAAAAAGAAATATATACACACATATTTTTTTTTATTAATTTTTTTTTTTTTTTAAAGCCAAGATCTACGCTTAACAAGTACAGTCAAACCTGTATATAATGGCCACCCAAGGGACCTGACAAAAGTGGCCGTTATAGAGAGGTGACCCTTATATACAAGTTCAAAATTAGAACCCATATATTAAAGAATATCACAACTGTCATAAAAAAAAATGTCACATTTTTAAACCATTCCCACACTAGCTTGTTTATGTCATCATTGCCTGTTGCTTTCTTCTGCCTTTTTCTTTTGGCTGAAACGTTATTGTCAAAATCAGCCAGAACATCGGCTTTCCTTTTTAAAATAGAATTAATCTGAAAACGTCCTACACCAAAATGATCGGCGATCTTTCACGCACTTAAATTGCCTTTCTCAAATTTGTTAATAACGTCGATTCTCTCTTCTAACGTTAAAGCAGTACTAGTTTTCGGTGGCATTTTGCATACAAATGTATTCGTTAATATATTTCGCAAACGCTAACATTGACTTGCAGAAGATATTTTGTGTAATTGAAGGTTATTACCCATGTGGCATGTTTGACTCATTTGTTTGTTTCATGTCACCGCTAATCCTTCAGTGGAGTATGACCGTTGATTACAGCTGAATAAGTTCAGGAGTCGCTAAAAAAATACGAACACGGGACATCTGCAATGACCGCCGCCTTCAGCTATTCATGTTTATTTACCAATCATGTCTGGCTAGACACAAGGAAACACCTAACATAATACCTCATTTGTTTGGTTTCTCGAGACTTAATAGAGTGACCATACATACAAATTACATTATGTACAGCCAATGGGAAGTCGTCTACTATTCAGTGAGGATGCTGAGAACCAATCAAATTACACCACCAGTATCTGCGTGTCACGGAAGTTACTGAGTGTCTGTTTGTTTTTCAATTACGATCAGAGAATTACAATGGAATTTTACTTTGACAGAAAATAAACTCAAAGCTAGAGACATGGTCATATAAACACATTTAATTTATAATTTTTAAGATGATTGAAAAAGTAAAGACATAACCAGGGTAAAAAAATAAACCAAAAACCGTCTTTATGACGATCATCTTGTGACCGTTATAGCAGGTTCAACCTGTGATTTTGGGTGAAAAATAGTGACCGCTGGCCGTTATGGACAGGTGACCATTATGCACAGGTCAAATAAGGAAGGAAATGCATTGGGAGGGATTTATAGTGACCGTTATAGGCAGGTGACCGTTAGACCAGGTTCGACTGTATATATGACATTATGTAGTGTTCATATAACTTATTGTAATAATGTTTACAACAACCTTGCGATTTTGGGTTAAATTGTGTGAAGTTAAAAAATCTCCTGTTTTTTGACAAAATCTCCTGCTTTTTCAACACACACCTCCTGCTTTCTCTTGACTAAAGGTTGACAGGTCTGTCCAACACTGATCGCGCATCGAGTGAGTGCTGTACCACTGGGCTATGTCTCACCCCCTACATGCTTAACAGTGCTGTAGCAGTTGTAGTAATCTTTGACAACTACCGGATTACATGTTAATATAAAGAAAACGTCAGTACACAAAGGACAATGATAAATGGACGCAGCAGCAGCACTTTAATTTGAATTAAAGAACACAGTTGGAGCAAGACATTTTACAAACAAAACACGAATCAAAATAAATATATATTCACAGTTCTTATTTTGCTATATAGTCAGTTTATAAATAATTTGAATTAAAGAACACAGTTGGAGCAAGACATTTTACAAACAAAACACGAATCAAAATAAATATATATTCACAGTTCTTATTTTGCTATATAGTCAGTTTATAAATAATTTGAATTAAAGAACACAGTTGGAGCAAGACATTTTACAAACAAAACACGAATCAAAATAAATATATATTCACAGTTCTTATTTTGCTATATAGTCAGTTTATAAATAATTTGCACATTGGACAGTTCAAATGTGTTGAATAAACACATCCAGGATGGCGGTATTAAATAGAAAATCAAACTTGCTAAAGTTCTTGACAAAGAAAACATATTTCTCAGAGGATTTAATAATAGCTTGTTAAATATATTCTCCACATATTTCAGTTGTGTTCTGTAGTAGTGTGTAGCTCCTTAATTAGTTCATCCATCAATTTGTTATCTAATTGGAATACTTCGAAAATATGCAGAGGAAAATCTGTTGGCTTTCGTCTTTACAAACTAGCAATGGGACCAAACAGGCAACATCACCAGTGCACAAGGACACCACCACAAGCCACAGGCACTACCAAATAACATTGTACAGCACTAAGCAGACAAAATATACCCTTTAGTTTATTATATAAAAGTGTGTGAACAGGGTCAATCACCTTTATATGTGTCAGCTGTATACAGTCAACAACAGAACAAATTGGCACCTCAGACAGTAAAGTTCAAATTAATCATGCTTTTACTTTTTAATATAAGAGAACTTGCATTGTCAAGTTTCGCCAACTAGGTTATCACTTAAGCTGACATGGTTTCACAAAGGTTAGAGAACACTGCTGTATTACTAGTATGGAATATAGAGGATAATAAACGAGTTACCAGTTATTATCAAATTTATGTCTCATGTGAAATAATTTTACTTGTCATATGAGCTTTAACAAGTGACATAAATTTGATAATAATTGGTACTACATATATATATAGTACCGAGTTTGTTATTCTATTTATTACCTCAGCTATTTTCTCTCTCTCTTAAGCCTTGTAATTTTGTATATCTTTAAATGTACAGAAACAAAGTCAACCACTTTATATACTGTGACAGCAGTAGTGGTAGTACTCATGAAGGGTGACACCCATGGGGCAGGATATGCTCACTGAGCTTTTAGCCTAGACTACAGAAACAAAGTCAACCACTTTATATACTGTGACAGCAGTAGTGGTAGTACTCCTGACGGGTGACACCCATGGGGCAGGATATGCTCACTGAGCTTTTAGCCTAGACTACAGAAACAAAGTCAACCACTTTATATACTGTGACAGCAGTAGTGGTAGTACTCATGACGGGTGACACCCATGGGGCAGGATATGCTCATTGAGCTTTTAGCCTAGACTACAGAAACAAAGTCAACCACTTTATATACTGTGACAGCAGTAGTGGTAGTACTCATGAAGGGTGACACCCATGGGGCAGGATATGCTCACTGAGCTTTTAGCCTAGACTACAGAAACAAAGTCAACCACTTTATATACTGTGACAGCAGTAGTGGTAGTACTCCTGACGGGTGACACCCATGGGGCAGGATATGCTCATTGAGCTTTTAGCCTAGACTACAGAAACAAAGTCAACCACTTTATATACTGTGACAGCAGTAGTGGTAGTACTCTTGACGGGTGACACCCATGGGGCAGGATATGCTCATTGAGCTTTTAGCCTAGACTACAGAAACAAAGTCAACCACTTTATATACTGTGACAGCAGTAGTGGTAGTACTCTTGACGGGTGACACCCATGGGGCAGGATATGCTCATTGAGCTTTTAGCCTAGACTACAGAAACAAAGTCAACCACTTTATATACTGTGACAGCAGTAGTGGTAGTACTCCTGATGGGTGACACCTATGGGGCAGGATATGCTCACTGAGCTTTTAGCCTAGACTACAGAAACAAAGTCAACCACTTTATATACTGTGACAGCAGTAGTGGTAGTACTCATGAAGGGTGACACCCATGGGGCAGGATATGCTCACTGAGCTTTTAGCCTAGACTACAGAAACAAAGTCAACCACTTTATATACTGTGACAGCAGTAGTGGTAGTACTCATGACGGGTGACACCCATGGGGCAGGATATGCTCACTGAGCTTTTAGCCTAGACTACAGAAACAAAGTCAACCACTTTATATACTGTGACAGCAGTAGTGGTAGTACTCCTGACGGGTGACACCCATGGGGCAGGATATGCTCACTGAGCTTTTAGCCTAGACTACAGAAACAAAGTCAACAACTTTATATACTGTGACAGCAGTAGTGGTAGTACTCCTGACGGGTGACAACCATGGGGCAGGATATGCTCATTGAGCTTTTAGCCTAGACTACAGAAACAAAGTCAACCACTTTATATACTGTGACAGCAGTAGTGGTAGTACTCCTGACGGGTGACACCCATGGGGCAGGATATGCTCACTGAGCTTTTAGCCTAGACTACAGAAACAAAGTCAACCACTTTATATACTGTGACAGCAGTAGTGGTAGTACTCCTGACGGGTGACACCCATGGGGCAGGATATGCTCACTGAGCTTTTAGCCTAGACTACAGAAACAAAGTCAACCACTTTATATACTGTGACAGCAGTAGTGGTAGTACTCCTGACGGGTGACACCCATGGGGCAGGATATGCTCACTGAGCTTTTAGCCTAGACTACAGAAACAAAGTCAACCACTTTATATACTGTGACAGCAGTAGTGGTAGTACTCCTGACGGGTGACACCCATGGGGCAGGATATGCTCACTGAGCTTTTAGCCTAGACTACAGAAACAAAGTCAACCACTTTATATACTGTGACAGCAGTAGTGGTAGTACTCCTGACGGGTGACACCCATGGGGCAGGATATGCTCACTGAGCTTTTAGCCTAGACTACAGAAACAAAGTCAACCACTTTATATACTGTGACAGCAGTAGTGGTAGTACTCCTGACGGGTGACACCCATGGGGCAGGATATGCTCACTGAGCTTTTAGCCTAGACTACAGAAACAAAGTCAACCACTTTATATACTGTGACAGCAGTAGTGGTAGTACTCCTGACGGGTGACACCCATGGGGCAGGATATGCTCATTGAGCTTTTAGCCTAGACTACAGAAACAAAGTCAACCACTTTATATACTGTGACAGCAGTAGTGGTAGTACTCCTGACGGGTGACACCCATGGGGCAGGATATGCTCACTGAGCTTTTAGCCTAGACTACAGAAACAAAGTCAACCACTTTATATACTGTGACAGCAGTAGTGGTAGTACTCCTGACGGGTGACACCCATGGGGCAGGATATGCTCATTGAGCTTTTAGCCTAGACTACAGAAACAAAGTCAACCACTTTATATACTGTGACAGCAGTAGTGGTAGTACTCCTGACGGGTGACACCCATGGGGCAGGATATGCTCACTGAGCTTTTAGCCTAGACTACAGAAACAAAGTCAACCACTTTATATACTGTGACAGCAGTAGTGGTAGTACTCCTGACGGGTGACACCCATGGGGCAGGATATGCTCACTGAGCTTTTAGCCTAGACTACAGAAACAAAGTCAACCACTTTATATACTGTGACAGCAGTAGTGGTAGTACTCATGACGGGTGACACATACCCATGGGCTGGGTATGCTCCCCTTTTGCGAACACCCGATATCATCACTGTTATAACAGTGATTCATGAGTGCATGTCATCACAGCTGTACTTATTCTAATGAGCTCTGTCCGGTGCTAGTTTTGACTTAGTAAATTAGTTTAAAAGTGGCAGTCCTCTTTTTGGCAATGCAAGAAGGGTGAAATGTCCAGTAAAGGATCACCTGAGAATGGCTGTTCTCCTATAAACGAGGCACGTACTAGACAGAGATTCATGGAATCAACCACTATTTTGCCAAATACCCATTCGACTGCATTGTGCAGAGATACAGCCCTGATCATGTATTGCACTTTTTTTTTGTTCAGATTCCTATAACAGTTCTGCATTATATAGTTAATACCAACAAAGAGTTTTGTTTAATGACACCACTAGAGCACACTGATTTATGAATCAGTGGCTACTGGATGTCATACATTTGGTATTTTGACATATAGTCTTAGAGACCTGCTACATTTTTCCATAGTAGCTAGGATCCGACAGGATAGCACATACCACGGCTTTTGATATACCAGTTGTGGTGCACTGGATCGGATGACAAATAACCCACCGATGGGGATCGATCCCAAACTGACCATGCATCAGGTAAGCGCTTTACCACTGGGCTAACCCAAATAGGAAAGTTCCAAAATGGTTACTTATCTGGAACATCTTTTCCAGCCTTGGCGATGGGCAACAAGCGGCTGTCACACTAGCGGGAACGACCACCTGGTGTTTGAGAAGATCCGCCCCAAACGTCTCATAGGAGTCTGCACAGAAAATGCGCACTCTTGTCAAGATTTCCCCCATGGGCAGTGCCGCCAGGTACTCATCTACACCCACTCCTTGGATACGATCACTGCCAGTGATCTGCTCATCAATATCACAAAGTGAAGTGTGTGCTTCCTGAGCAAGTGGTAGGTCCAACTTCTCGAGAGGAGTTACCAAATTCAAGATACGGTTCCTGAATGAGACACCCTGAAATTTAGGCTGGGCCTTGAACTGAGGTATTGCGTCCCCACATACCTATCAAACCTGGTCCCTGACAAAAGCCAGGACCGCCGGATAATCACATTCTTCCTCTACCTCCAAACTGGAGTGAGAGAGAGCTGGGTCAGCGACTGAATCAGTCCCACTGACTCTTCCTCCGAAGTCAGGTCACTGTCCAAATGATCCTTAAGATCGTCACAGACTCCTTCCCCTTCTCGAGATGCCAACGGGGCAGCGTCTCCCGAGACGGACAAAGTACGGCGGTCCATAACTGCATCGTCAAACTGCTGTAGAGATGCAGTTTCCGCTGGTTTCAGTGGAACGCCGGGCGGGTGGGAGGACTGAGAGTCGCAACCGACGGTCCTGTCTGTGCAAGTAACGGTCCCAACTTGAAAACCAAAAGCCGAGTGCAGAATGGTCGGAGTTTGCGACCACAGGCCACCCCGAGCCATGGGGTACCTGCGCGATCCACGTCCCTTATCAAGCAAAGTCGAAGAGGTAGGAAACGTTGACAATGCAAACTGTGAGGAGACCTCCATCACTACCGAAGTCACCAGACCCCGGAGTATTGGTACTATCACTCGTAAGACTCCTGAGACGAACCGACGAGGAAACATGCATGTGTTTCCCCCTTTCCAGACACTCTTCAAAGTATCCCCAGACTTGCGTGTCCTACCCGCTAAATCTGACATGCTAAAATTTACAAAAAGAGGGGGGTCCGGACCCCTGGACTGCCACCCTGGATCTGCTACTGCCACGTGGCCAAGACCTCACACTGACGGGCTTTTGAACAAAACCGACAGCCCAGACACAACACGTGTGTGTCTTTGCATCATAACTGAACATTACAACTGCCCTGCGCACAAACTCTTTGTGCTCTGGACGCCATGAAACTTGAGTCGAACATGTTTATTGAAATAACAAGAACTCCTGACTGAAACAAACCATATGCCGGGTCCAGAATTTTTTTTTTTAATAAAATAAAAGCAAACACAAAGTTACAGGTTAACAAAAACTTTTGCCTGAACTTAACAAACAGTGTCTTCACAGGTGGACTGCAGAATTGAAAATGAGGTTACAGGTAGCCCGTGCAAGGATAGCACTACGCATATCTGGCAAGGGAGAGAATTCTGCAATATGAAGGTATGACTCAGGTTGAATAGCATATTTATTGTGCTAGCACAGTAAGTTGAATAGGATGAAAGGAAATGGTTTATTTAACGACGCTCTCAACACATTTTATTTATGGTTATATGGTGTCAGACATGCTGTTGCCAATTCATTGGCTACTCTTTTCGATTAGCAGCAAGGGATCTTTTATATGCACCATCCCATACAGGACAGCACATACCACAGCCTTTGATGTACCAGTCGTGGTGCACTGGCTGGATTGCGAAAAAGCCCAATGGGCCCACTGACGGGGATCGATTCCAAACTGACCATGCATCAAGCGAACACTTTACCACTGGGCTACGTCTCGCCCTACAAAGTAAGTTGAAAAAGACTAATATATACTCTTCAAAAACAGTAGGGCAACTCTAATAAGAATTTACAACTGCCAAAATTGTAAGGTATATTAGCTGAGGGGAATGGTTATATAATAATAGTGAATTAATTGGGCAAACATTACAACCGGTAGTTCAGTATAACAATAGGTTTTATGACCACCAAAGATCTTGAAGGACAATTGGGGTCAGAAGTGAAATTTGAAAGTTGATGTTTTTTTTATCAGTAGTGGGTGATACTGCCACGATGTGTCAGACAGTCATTCATTCTATGAGGCATACTGTGTATGAGTCTCTCAATGGCTATTTAAGAGAGTCTGTTCCACTCCTCTTACAGTGCCTGACCAAGTTCCGCTAACATGGTCGACGGTCTTTGACATTGAAGCACACGTCTCCCTATCATGTTCAATGGGGGAAAGGTTGCTGGCCATGGCATTCGATAGATGTTGTGCTGCTGGAGCTGAGCATTGATGATTTGTGCATGGTGAGCACAGGCGTTGTCATCCTGAAAAACAAAACGTTGACCCACACACCTAGCAAACAGGACTACAAAGGGTGTCAGTATGTTGTCCCTGTATTACTGCCCAGTTACCCTTCCTTGCACAATATGGAGGGGGGTTCTGTCAGTCATAGTGATATCACCACACACCATAACCGATCCACCGCCAAATCTGTAATGAAATCGCATTGTGACATTGGCCTGCCGTTCATTTCGTCGTTGCCAGACCCGACCACGCCGGTCAAGGAAGTCCAAAGTGAATAGGGACTCATCTGAAAACATGACATGTGACCAGCAACAAGTACCCTAGTTCTGACGCTCCCTACACCATTCACGTCTGTGGGTATTGTGACGATTTGTCAAGGTAGGCACAATACGGGCCGTCGAGCATGAAGATGGGCTGCATGAAATCGTCTGACCTGTAACTCGGACAACAGTAGCCTAATGAAGGTTTGCAACAATTTGATCGGCCGTTTGAGCTCGATTTCTTAGAGCCTGGTTATGGACGAATTGATCCTGTACTCCTGTCGTTACCCTGGGACGACCTGAATGGGGTCGATCGGGTTTGCTGATGCCTGTTCCATAGTCTGCTAATCACTGACTTCGAACCATTGAAGGTGTTGGCCACTTCACGCTGACTTCGAACCATTTGCAGCATGCCAATAGCCCACAGATGCTCATCGCGTTGCATATGCCGCATCGCAAATTCAAACAATAAAAATTACTTAAAACAAAAGGATAACAACTGTATGATCAACAGAATGAAAAACAGACATAATGGTGATTAATGGACCTTCCTGGAAATGGTCAAAATCAAGAACGACACCCCACGCACGTGTACAGGGCAACTGCGTGATGCACATGCAAACTATGGAATGTGTTTTGGTGTGTTGATAAATAAACCTAAACGTTGTTTACTAGGATATCTGTGGTCAAAACGTATGTTCTGTCTAATATATGTAGTTGATATTAACATTAATATTTCAGTTTCCCCTACTTTTTTGAAGAGTATATATATGTATATATAAGTATATATAAGTATATATATCTATGTATGTATGTATGTATGTATGTATGTATGTATTTAAGAATGAATGAACTATTTGAATGAATGGCTTAGGAATTGTTTTAAAAACTAAAAAAAAAATATTTTCTAATTTTGCCCCAGGGATTCGATATTGATTTTAAATTGACCGTTGTGATATACAAAATAAAACTGTTTTTCGGTCAGTCTTGTTTTAAATTTATTTGGCTAGTACTATGTTTTCTTTATCAGCCAAATACGATGTATTTGGGTTTTTTTAAAATTGTTAGGAAAGGGATAACAACAAACCAACCGCTGAAAAGTGGACTGGTTTAGAGGCTTAGACGCAGGCTTAGGCAGTGGGTAGTCGTGTGGAGACTAAGACAGACCTGTCAACCCTCCCGGATTCCGCGGGAGTCTCCCGGTATTTGATAAAATCTCCTTTCACCTGTGCGGGAGACAGTTTCTCCTGTTAAATGACATTTTTGTAAGCATAAAAAAAAAATCGATCCTCTTTTGTCAAAATAACAGAAGGGAAGTAACTCTGCCTTTTTTTTCTCATTCGGAAAATGTTGACTACTTTCGGTTTCCGAGAATGTAACAGGCCGAATTGTCCCGACTGTTTAACCTTTGCTGAAGTGAGAATTGTGGGATAGCCTATTTATATTGTTAAAAAAGCACATGGAGTTTATAAAATGACGTGTTATTATAATGTTTGTTGTCATCGTAATGGCTACGAAGCGTGTTGCCGCTAATTCAACAGGCTGTGTATTGATATTCAGTGTTGCCATATATAAAAAAAAAACTATCCAATTTAGTTCTAATAACACCTCTGAATTGTAAAATGTCTTCCCACTGGATTACATAATGCAACTATGACGAATCTGAACTGCCAGCGATACACACGATGCATGTTAAAATCACATGTCACAGCAAGACAACGAAAAGACCAATTAGCTGTATAAACATACTTGTGTCAGTTAATTTTGTATGTGTGTGCGGTAAAATGTTGGTTATAAGGGTACACTTCAAGAAATTATTTTTGTACAATTAAAAAATGTTGTGTTTGACATTGACATAAAGTTACTCACGGAAATAGGTATAATTCCGGTATATTTCACACGATGTCCGTAATGAGGTTTTACTTATGATTAATGAAAATACAATGTTTATTGCATCATTATAATGATTTTAAATAAGTACCACGCCACCGTTCCTCATTATAGTAAAAACTGAATATTAATTTATAAGATTTATATAAATTTGTTTTTGGTACTTAGGTACACTAACCACAAATGATAATGTAACGCAACCTGTAAGGCTGTAAATGTAATACCGTAAATGTACTAATTAATTTTTTTTTTTCTTGTTCATGTTCTTAACATTTTTGGATAAAATATATATATTTTTTTAAATGTTTTAAATCATAATATTTAAACTTAAAAAAAATAAAAAATAAAAATGCCAAGATCTAAGGTTAAGAAGTATATATGACATTATAAAGTATTCATATAACTTATTGTAATAATGGGGTTTTTTTTAAATCTTGCGATTTTGGGTTAAATTGTGTGAATTTAAAAAATCTCCTGCTTTTTGACAAAATCTCCTGCTTTTTCAACACACACCTCCTGCTTTCTCTTGACTAAAGGTTGACAGGTCTGGACTAAGATATCCTTGAGACTTGGCTTATTGGAATGGACTGGATACACAGTTCTACTGTAGACCAACTTTTTCACTATGGTAAAATTAATCATATTTAATTAGCTTACATTATTCTGGCACAAAATAAAAATCTATCTTATAGTTTTAACTCAAACTAACAATGGAATTTTCCCTTACTACAGAGATTATTCCAACAAATAGTTAATTGGCATGTAACTTCATAATGAATAAAGATAAAATTCATATAAATGTTTTTATTAAAGGGACACACCCTAGTTACAGCTAGTTGTTAACCATTACAGCGTTGTTTTTCGCTATTAAACAATTTTTTCACAAATAAAATTGCACTTTACTTACCGTTTATTATTTAGAATATACATTTCCATTCACCTGAAGTGTTTTTTGGTAATCCTGGTTTTTGTAATACCACAAAATGTATTTTTCGTATTTCATAAAATGGCACGGGCCTCTGAGAAAAAAACGTTGAGCAGACAAGGTCTAATCTATTTTTAGATGGGATATTTCCATTTCAATGTCACAGACGTTGGTATACCACGTGACCGTTATCATTTTGGTTCGGTTTGTTTTCTCGTGCACGGTTTGCGCAATCAACATCCGATTTGTTGTTGTTCATTTGTGAGATTTTTCTTCACAGTTCGTGAACATTTTCAGTAACAATAAAGTTCAGACAAGTAAGTGTCTCAATACAAAACGTTACAAACCCTTAAAACCAATAATTTTGCTAAGTCTTACGATATCTGGAGAGGGGATACAACCAGGACAGAACAGTTGGAACATGTCCAGGAGAGGTGAAAGGAACGCACCCAAAGTCTGTGAAATTTGTCGTGACATAGGCATTGTTGTGCTTTGAGCGACATCTACCGGTGACATCAGAATACTAACTTTCAAAATTATTTCAAGCAATTGGGACATGGGGATTCCCATGGTATTTATAGATATAAAACCTGCTTTTTCACTCCATTTGATAAAAACGTGATCTAAGTGTGTTACAGGTTTGTAGATTAACCAAATTATAATTTATTTTCGCTGGATGGAACTAGGGTGTGCGGCTTTAATTTATTAAATTGTAAACCCATACCATTTGAAATAACATTATTTTTTTGTAAAAAATTCAGTGTAAATATTATTATTATTTTTATAAAACTGCAAAGATTAACTATTTTCTGACACAGGTATTAAGGCAATTGATGGAACATTCAAGGTAATCTGAATGACAAAACCGTAATATGTGATGCACAATGCAGAGTTGAATGGACATTTGGCAAAATAGTGGATGTCTCTATTAATCTTTTAATTAATGTCTCTATTAATTAGACAGCCACTCCCAAGGAAATTCTTTACTTGCGTGTTCATCCCTCTTGCATCACCACAAAGAGGACTGCCACTCCCAGATTAGTTTACTAAAACATGCAATTCTACCAACACAATGCAAGTGAACCTGCATACCCACGGTTTCACATGTCAGAGGAATCCTACGTATTTGACGCAAAATTTACCTAAAATACTCCTAAGTAAAATCTGTGTGCGTCATTATTGATGCAAAATATTTCCGATGTCAATCAATTTTACATTAATTTTTTTAATACATAAAAACCTAACGACTAATTCAATTCAAATTCAATTCAATTTATTGCACAATACCAAACAAACTGGTGTCAGCAAACAGATACATTTTTTTTTAAAAAGCACTCTCCTCGGTGGTGTAGTGGTTATGCTATCGGACTTTAGGCTGGTAGGTACTGGGTTCGTATACCACCTGAGGCAATTAATTTGGGATTTTTCATGCCAGAACCCGCTCCAACCCAGAGTGAGTGCACCGCTAGGCTCAATGAGTAGGTGTAAGGCCCACTTCACAGGTACGATGATGGGTGTAGCACGGCCCTGTCAAGTAGTCGCATACCGAAATGGAAATACAGCGGCTTCACCATTCATCTCATCATCATCCATGTTTGTAATGTCCAACAAAAAAAATGTCTTTGTCTCTGGGTTAAATGTTTGTGGCGTTTTTAAAAAAAAGAAAAAAGAAAAGTAGAAGCATACAACATCAATGAAGTTCAAAAAGAAAATAGCCAAGCAGTTTTACTGTTCCCAACCGTATCAATATGTTTAATGTAACTGAAGTGTTAAAACCAGTTTGGCTGATGTAGTGTGCCAGTTCCTGTCTCAATTTACATCATCGCGACAATGTAGGATATGCAGCCTTTATACAAATATCAGCTGCAAGTTTTTTGTGTGCTTTTTTTCCCCCCGCTGTCAATCACTTTAAAGGAAGGGACAATTAAGGCATTTTTCCTTGTATGCATATTCAACGATATATACCGGTAATGCACAATATTGCTTAATATCAACAAGTATAATCGTATAGTTAATTAATAAAACAGTTAAATGTGATGGCTATTATATATAACGGGCACAGCCATTTTGTACCATCTCAGTGAGTACGCCCTCTGGCGAGCTGGTGGTTACGTAATACTTAACGTGTAACATCAGGAATGAGCTTTAGAACTAGAGAAACACAATCTACCTGGTTTTTGCGGGATGATAAATAGTCATACATTGCAATGTTCTGTAATAATACACATCCCAGTAAGCCAGCAATAAGTATATCCAGCACTATATATATTATTTTTCAATACAAAATAAAATACCATTGTCAAAGTGGCTACACAACAAGTCGAAATAATTAACAATGTTTTGTCCATGTATTAACCTACGTACTGAAATGATACACGGAGTGTTTTCTTAGTTAATTGGTCTATGCTGTTAGTTGCTTCTACCTGTGATTCCTGATTGGCAGGTGTGTATTTGATTGGTAAACAGACGAGCCAATTAATTGACGCTGTCTAGACACAAAAATACATACCGGTATTGTGGAATATTAACTGTCGCCCCTAAAATGGTAATGGACATGGTTTATTACTGTAAATAGTTCTGTAAAACTATTGATTAAGTAGACTTTTCCATCTAAAACCACAGAACTGACCAATTACGTAGTCCCAAAGAAAAGAAAATTATCAATAGGCCTAATAGTGTACATTTTTCCTTTGGATTATTTAACAGAGAAAAATACTATAACCCCATTTTGTTCCGTTAATGCAACTTGAAATATATTTAGTTAAATAGTTTATTATATTATTACGTCATTTATGCTGTTTTACAAGTCAGGTTGATCAAAGAGAAGCGCCTTGTCAAAAATTACTGCTTTTGTTTACACTGTATATACAGGAGATGTTCAGGAGCTGACGTCACTTCGCCCCAAGCTATCCCACCGGACATCACAAAAACTAAAAAAAATGGCTGCCTCCAGTTAGCAGGAATAATCATATTTTTTTTATTAAATCTAAAATTACGTGTTTTTCATTTGCTAAAGAGTCAGTATGTGTTGGTGGTCCGGGTATGCATCTTTCCAACACATAAGGCTCTTCTTTGAGTTGACCCTACCTTTAACATTAAAACAAACGAAGTTTCAGAAGAAATATAGCCTAGCGGTTTATAGTCTAGGGAGTTAAGTTCATTTTTTGAAGGTTGCATTTTTTTTTGCTCAAGTTAATAAAATTTTGATCATATGTTCCCATGACCTACCTGAACTAGAAATCCATTGGTAGCAGTTTTTCTGACCACTATCATGTCAGCCATCTTGAAATTCAAAATGGCCGTCATTTTCATATATTTTCTTTATATACATGTGTATCTCCACTCCCATTTAACATAGAAACATATTTTTTGGGTCTATTTAAACATATTATGTTAGTGAATTAAAATATTGTTTTTATTATTCATCTCACATGGCAACCATCTTGAAATTCAAAATGGACGTCATTCCATTATATTGTTTTCTCCATCTTTAATCATTAATCACAGAAGAAAAAAAATTGGTGTCAGTTTACATCTATGAGCTTAGATGATTATTTTGTAAAAAGAAAAATTGTTGTTTGATCTTGGCAGCCATCTTGAAATTCAAAATGGCTACCACTTTCATATATTTTTCAAATATCTCAACTCCCGGTTAACATGGAAGAATAATTTTTTGTCCATGTACAATTCTGTATTCCATGCATTGGCTGGTTTTCATTTATATAGTCAATGAATTATGAAAACAATCTTGAAATTCAATATGGCCACCATTTTAATACATTTGTCTTGTATCTCAACTCATGGTTAATGGAGAAGCACAATTTTGTTGTCTAGATGTATATTTCAGTGGTCAATGAATCTAGTTCTTTAGATTTATAGTCATCCAATTATGGCAAATATCTTAAACTTCAAAATGGCAGCTGTATGGAAATTCAAAATAGCTACCAATGTAATCATTTGGCAAATACGTTTTCTCCTCATTAGTATATTTTTAGGTCAAATAATTGTAATATTGCAATACTGATGACAAACTAATGAAATAAAGGAATTACCCAACTGTAAATTGTAAGTCATAATGGCATATTAGGCATCTACTTCATCTGTAATAGTATGCACATCACAGCAGTCCTCATCAGTTTCACACTTGCAATGCTCTGTACATTGAAGGTTGTGGCGCTTACACTAAATTACAGCACATCTATCTGAACACTTACTGACACCACAATTGCATCTGATCAGTTCTACCACAGCTTCCGGTGCAGTTTGCACCTCCAACAGCAGTCACAAATATACCAACCCCCTTGACCCAACCAAGTTTGCATGCATCAATAATGTCCAGATGTAGCATCAAATCATGAGCTCAGAAATATGCTTGGAGATGTGCTCTTTAGGTATGCTGTTTTCATACCCCAGAGGTAGGTGGCAGTGTTTCCACACTTTGGTTTGGTGATGGTTTCTTGAACTTCTTTCATCTTAGAGTAGCTGCATCAGTTGTAGAAATGACCCTTGTGCTTAGTTCCATGCAGTAAAATCTTCACATTTTTCACTTACCTCTTTGTATGGTTCATCACCGATTCCAACCTGACTTTGGTGTTACTTATATGTGGATGTTTTGTGAATACATTGAATTCTCTTTATTGATGTCCACCATCACCAATTGTCCTGTTGTTTCATATTCAGTTACAGCATAAACATCTGGTAATCCGAGTCTATCTCTGGACACAGTTCATTATACAATGTTTGCAGGTTGATCTGGTTGTGATTGACATATAATTATTTGTGTATCCTAATGGTGATAAAAACCCAACAGTCTTTGCCTTTGATGTAGAAATCCACCTCATCATGAGTATGAGGAATCACGAGCATGTCTGCTTCTTCTTGTGTACTAATACCTGTGGTAGGACGGTATTTTAGTACATATTTTGTTGTGTTTGTGACTGTAACTAGCATTTTACATCGGTAAATAACTTTATATGCCAGATGTATTATCAGATGATCATTTGTATATCTAATCGATGTCATTGATAGGAGTAGGCTTTCAAATGTGTCATTGTCACATCATGGCCTGCAATAGTTTTCGATATCGTAGTGCTCAGATAGCTTCGAAAATCTGTAGCCTGGTTAGTGGAAATATCTGATGTCATCTTTCATAAATATTATTGTGTTAAAAAATAAATCTTACACCAATGTAACCATCTAATAGTGAATCAAAGCATGCAGGAAATGCTTCTGTTCACTGAAAACGTATATAGCAGATTAGAAGTAAATTTCTGCACCAGACACAGACTTAGGTCTTATCCTGATCACACACACTGATCCCAATAATTATCGGTACAGACTTAAGTCACAACCAGATCAACATGCGACTAATAGATGATGAACTGGGTTCAGAAAGAAAATGAATATTACCAGGATTGCATGTAGTAACTGGATGTGACACAACAGGACAAATTGATGGTATATGCAAAGAAATGTTATTGAATGTATTCGGGAAAACTCCACTGGCTATATCAGAAGCTCTTAGCCAGCTTGGAATTACTGATGAACCATACAAAGAGGTCAGTACTCTATGGTACTAAGTTCAAAGGTCATTTGTACAATTGATGCAGCTGTTCTGAGAGGAAAGAAGTTTAAGACACCATCACCAAACCAAAGTATGGAAACACTGCCAAATATCTAATAACAGCATACCCAAAGAGCATGTCTCCAAGCAAATATCCTAGCTTAGGATTCCATGCTACATCCAGTGATCTAGACCCATGGCTGGATCAAGGAGGATATAATGTGGTTGAAGGTGCAAGCTGCACCAGTGGCTGTGATAGAACTGATCAGATGCAACTGTGGTATCAGTAAGTGTTCAGGTAGATGAACCTGTAAGGAATACAGTCTGCAATGTACAGAACTCTACAGGATGTGATGGTTGCTGCAATATGCATGCCATTACAGACGAAGTAGATGCCTAATCAGGGGTCACAATGGAAAATCATTAATTTTAGTCAATTTTCAGATACATGTATGTAGGATATTTCTTTAGAAAGTATTAAAAAGTGGCTAATTTAAACATTCTATTAACCAGATACTAAATGGCGAGCCCAGCTAATGTCTCATTGTGAATTACAGTTTACAATTGGTCTGTTCCTCTATTTCATTAGTTTAAAATCTAGAACATGAAAGTCATTAGTAATGCAATATTTTAATTATTTCACATAAAATGTATGTGGACTAGGAGGAAAAGTATTTGCCAAATTATAAAATTGGTGGCCATTTTTAAATCTCCATATGGCTGCCATTTTGAATTTTAACGTAGTTCCATGACTGGAGGATGGTTATAACCTTTAATCCATTGATCCTAAAAATGTACAGACAAAAATAATTGTGATTCTGCCTTAACCGGAAGTTACGATATATGAAAAATACATTAAAATAGTGGCCAGTTTGAATTTCAATATGGCTGCCATAATTGGATGACTATAAAAATGTCATCAATAAATGCATGGCTACATAAATGTACATATAAACAAAAAATATTGTGTGTCTATGTTAACCGAGAGTTCAGATATATGGAAACATATATTAAAATGGTGGCCATTTTGAATTTCAAGATGGATGCTTAGGTCAGACAACAACTTGGTTTCACAACTTCATTAACTGAGCTCATAAATATAAACTGATACCTATATTATTATTGTGGGTCAACTGTGAGTTCAGATATAAGGAAAAATATATTAAAATGGTGACCATTTTGAATTTCAAGATGGCTGTCATGCCCAAATGGCTAAATAAAATGTTATCAGCGAGTTCATTGACCTCAAAAATATAAATAGACACAAGAATTGTGTTTCTATGTTAACTGGGACTCAGCATATATGTAAAATATCCCAAATTTATGGCCATTTTGAATTTCAAGATGGCCACCATGATCAAATCATTGAAAAAAAATGTTACCAATGGATTTCTAATTCTGGATAGTCTTAAGAATAAAAAGAAATACATTTTACTGACTTGAGCAAGAAAAAATGCAAATTTACATAACTGCCTGGACTATTAACTGGTTCCCAAACCATATCAATACGATTAACGTAACATAAGTGTTAAAAACAGTGTGGCTGATGTATTGTGCCAGTTCCTGTCTAAATTTAGATCATCGTGACAATGTCGAATGTGCAGTCTATTTACGGATGTCAAATAATAGTTAACCAGCCACAAGTTTTTAATTTGGTCTATATATCTAGGTGGGTTTTTGTTTTGTTTTGTTCTTTATTGTTTTTAATACATGTAGATGGTTGAGCAAATCTCATAATAGAAGATGCAGCTATGTTAAAAATCAGGTTAGCATGCAGCATTGGGCGACTAAAAGCCAAAGTGTGCATAAAAAGACTCCCATTTTCCAGATGCTAGGTGGAACCCTGCATACCTTGGCTGTTTTAGCATTTTTCTTTACCCATGTATTAAAAATGAGATTTAATTTAATTGTAATTTATCATAAAACATTTTTATTTACATTGTATATATTATTTTTTTAAATGTTATTTGGGTTTGTATGGGTTTAAATCTTAATGTTTTTTATATGCATTTTAACTTTATTCATTATGAAGTTAATATGCCAATTCATCGGTTTCCTTTTGACAATAACGAACTGTATACAGTAAGCACATGGTTATTATTCAACAAAGAACATTCAAGTTTTGATTTTAGCTGAGCAGTTAAATTGGAGCGCTAGCTGAAACTGAGAAGGGCCAGTAAGATTTTTCTTCAACTGGCCCAGCTGCTGGCGACCATGGTTTTCATGTTAATTTTCAACCCTGCTATGTAAAGTTACATTCTACTTCAGGCAGCCGAACTATGAAGTGGTGTTCACAACTTGTGCAGATTTCTCTCCTCCCCCACCCATGGAGCCGTGTTATGTGAGCTTGGAGTTCTCTCCAAGTATCGCATTCAACACGGCGAGAGCTCAGCAGTTGTCACTCTCATTAATAGGAGTGACAAACCTCAGCGCGTACCAAGTAGAGGAAGGAAGAGGCGACCGAAGGCTACTCGGGGGGGGGGGGGACCAAACCCGGCTGTTCAACCGCCAGGGGCTGTCCCACCTGCTCCCAAGAAGAAGGCGAGACCGACAGAGGTGACTCAGGGGAGACCAAAGCCGGTGGCTAAACAACCGGGGGCGGTCTCTTCTGTGTCGTCGCCCCATCAGCGACTCGACAGGAGCCTATGCCAGGAGTGGCCCAGGGGGGACCAAAACTGTCAGGTCCACGGACAGTGGCCATCCCTTCTGTTCCAGCACCCACGCAGATGGAGACTGGCAATATGATCATTACTGATCCACCCGCCAGTCCACAAGCACCTCCAGTTGTTGCTGTTGTCACAGCAGATGTCCAACGTGAACACAAGAGGAGAAAAGTGTCTACGGCCACCAATCACTCCCCTTGGACGATCGTGTGTGACAAGCTGCCGGCGAAATACCGTGGAGCTATCCAGGGCGACTTTACTGAGAAGTCACAGATCAACGGACCGTGGAACGATTCATCG
The DNA here is from genome assembly GCF_016097555.1 of Gigantopelta aegis. NCBI lineage: Eukaryota > Metazoa > Mollusca > Gastropoda > Neomphalida > Peltospiridae > Gigantopelta > Gigantopelta aegis. The sequence continues at coordinate 89,311,490 of NC_054708.1, forward strand.
TTGTGCCAACTTCCATCTCGCCAAGGGAAGTACCAGATCCAAGGAGTCAAGCACTCGGAGCAGGACGGGCTGTTCCGACAGGGACTTCTTAATCCGATCATGGACAATGTAATCACTACACCGCGTTCTCAAGATGGTCTTACAAGGAGATTACCAGGAAGTTATGAAGTCCTGCTACTGGAATCTACAATAAGACCTCCCGAACTTCAACTTCGAACAGCCCATCAACTCGCCATGAGTCGCTGTGCAACCTCAACTTAGGACACCAACCTGCTTTTTTGGGCTTAGTTGTAATTAAATCTTTTTGGCCGCAGTTGTAAACAGTCCAACGCAGTTATTTTGGCAGCCCGTCTAAATTGCTCAAATCACCTTAAAACCTTTTCGGTGGAGCACTCTAATTATATTGTTTGGACTTAAATGTTTGTAGCTCATTTTGATTTTCAGTCTTTGACCTAACTACTAAATTCGTATTCCAAATTCCGCCCACCTCCAACTTACTCAACCCCCTGACCTGGACCATATAGATCAGACTTTAAACTTTTAGACCTCCATTCAAAATTTTACATCGAATTTTTTTTTTTTTTTTATATTATTAAATAGTCCGATTCTCTCTTCTTTCTCTTATTTATTTTTGGACTGTCCTTCTAAAATGCCGAGCAGTCAATTCATTTTATTTTTGGCTTGTAATTTTTTTTTTTTAATCCTACTAATTTCTTTTACTAATTGTTAATTTCAAAATTTTGGCCATTTTCAAAACACTCCCCCCCCCCTCATCAATCCCAAGTCAAGCCACCGATCTTATCGGAGGTCGGATTCGGAATGGGCGTGTTCGGGGCCCTGGTGGTATACAAACAAGTTAAACTAGTTATCTATTCTATCTATCTAATTTCTTTTTGACCGCCCGATCTAATCTAGCGACCAAATTTAATGAGTAGAATTTTCTTTATTAATTATATTAATTAGAGATGCGCATCGAAATTTTAAAGGCCCACTATTTAATTTTTGGATGTAAATTTCAAAATTGTCCCCTTTATTTTATTTGTTTCTGTCCCAGAGCAAGTCACTGGCTAATCAGAGACAGGCCCCGGGATGGACATGCTTGAAACTCTAGTGGTATATGAGCATGAAAAAAATCATTCACACTCACGCACATGTAAAGTTAAATATTCTCATACTTTATAGTGTGGAGTATTATATTTCACAGATGGGATGATGTGATGATACTCATCTTCAGTCAGATTGCACTGATTACATAATCATTCTTCTACTGGAGTAAAGGGTTTTGTGTATTGTCCAGTCTCAACTTTCAGTTTGTGATTACTGAGACATAGTTTAGTAAAGTGTTTGCTATGTTCTGGATGTATGCCATGTAATAATTTTCAAATCTCAAAATTTCAACATACAATACTAAAGATATGAGAGTTTGTAAAAAGATTAGGGTACCTGGAATATACTACAAAGGCTTATTTGTGTGCAGTTATACTGAACAGATATGACTATTGTAAATAAACTTGCACAATAATATTTTATAATTCCTGAAAAATGCAATATGCCTTAGGAGTACGCACAACATATTTAAATAATTACAAGTATAAACCTATTATATTTTAATTGTGGAAGCACAGGTTTTCACCTTTTCTGTTCATTCTGCAACATGTACACACCTGAGACTTGAATTATCATCACTGTTTGGATCCTTGCTGTCTGAAGCATCAAGTCGTACCCGACGAGTAGTTAGAACAGTCTGATGCAGTCCAGGCGGCTTAATAACCAACTCCAATGGAACTGGTTTAACTCTGAAATATCCCTAAAGAAAATGTTAACAAATAATGAATTATGAAACTTTTTTATTATTATTATTATTTTTTAAATATTTTCGTGATCATATCCAATTATGGTTGACGCACACTGCCTTGGATACTGACTATCAGCATGGGCTGTCTGTCCTGAACAGAAGTCAAATGTTAGTCGATATAGTGGCTGCTGAGAGAAGTTGGTTTTTAGTGACCTTACAGGGGCAGTGAAGTCAAATATGAGCATCATGCATTGGAAACATGCATACCTGCATATACTAACAGTTTAAAAAAAAAAAGAAAAAAAAGTAACTTTAGAATTAATAAAAAACATGCAGTGTTCTCCAACCCCAGTAAGCGGCTTGTACACCCGCCAAGCTGAGAATTTGCGCCGCCAAGCTGAAGATTTTCACAGACGAGTCCGCCAAGCTGATAAAAAATGCCGCCAAGTCGAAAATCAGTCCGCTATGACGAAAAAAACTTCCGTCAGTTCTATTCACCTATCGCTATATTTAGCCTGTACTTGGACTTGGAGTATATAATAATAATATTCTAATTCAACACATTTGTAAGAACGAATCTGATTGGATCCCTGCTAAAAATTTCAGGTGGTAAAATCACCGATATACCGGTCGCAAAATGAACAAATTTAAAACCGGGCCACACACTATACAGCAGTGATAAAGCGGGAGTCGTTAAAGCCGCACACCTTAGTTCCATCCAGCGAAAATAAATTATAATTTGGTTAATCTACAAACCTGTAACACACTTAGATCACGTTTTTATCAAATGGAGTGAAAAAGCAGGTTTTATATCGATAAATACCATGGGAATCCCCATGTCCCAATTGCTTGAAATAATTTTGAAAGTTAGTATTCTGATGTCACTGGTAGATGTTGCTCGAAGCACAACAATGCCTACGTCACGACAAATTTCACAGACTTGGGGTGCGTTCTTTTCACCTCTCCTGGACATGTTCCAACTGTTCTGTCCTGGTTGTATCCCCTCTCCAGATATTGTAAGACTTAGCAAAATTATTGGTTTTAAGGGTTTGTAACGTTTTGTATTGAGACACTTACTTGTCTGAACTTTATTGTTACTGAAATTGTTCACGAACTGTGAAGAAAAATCTCACAAATGAACAACAACAAATCGGATGTTGATTGCGCTAACCGTGCACGAGAAAACAAACCGAACCAAAATGATAACGGTCACGTGGTATACCAACGTCTGTGACATTGAAATGGAAATATCCCGTCTAAAAATAGATTAGACCTTGTCTGCTGAACATTTTTTTCTCAAACGTGCGTGCGTTTTTAAGAAATACGAAAAATGCATTTTGTGGTATTACAAAAACCAGGATTACCAGGATTACCAAAAAACACTTCAGGTGAATGGAAATGTATATTCTAAATAATAAACGGTAAGTAAAGTGCAATTTTATTTGTGAAAAAATGGGTTTAATAGCAAAAAACAACGCCGTAATGGTTAACAACTAGCCGTAACTAGGGTGTGTCCCTTTAATACAAGCGGCACAATCTCAGCGGTGCAACGTAGATTGCCTCTCAACAGCTTGGATACTCTAATCCAATCAGCAAGCGGTAATTTTTGACAGACAGCCGCCCGTCACTTCATCATTAGCAATTTGCATATTATGATTTTTAGTAAATCTTAGTCCTTGCGAGTAATTGACAAGGGTCCGGGCAAATTTCATGATGGGGAATTGTCTATTGCTGGCTGTTGGCATGTTGAAAACCATAAATCGAGAATAATATTTTATGCAATGAAAGACGGTAAAATACTATCCCCAGATGCCAGGAAATCTATATCTATATGAGCTTTTGTTTTTCAAAATGTTCCGGGTGAGATTAGCTCTCTGGCCGCACACATTTAGGCCTATGATCATCTAGGCCCTACTACTTCAGCGTGACCGGTGCCGGTGCGGCAGATCATGAGATAGATTATGGTTAACTTTATTTAAATCAACTATTAAATGCCAGAAAAAAAGCACCTTTTGTGACTTAAGATTTTAAAAAAAAATCCAGTGCGAGAGGGGGCGAACCCTTTCACGAGCTCAATCACCCCCCCCCCCCCCCCCCCCCCCCCCCCCCCCCCCCGTCGTGGACTTCGGCCACATGTCGCCAACCTGGTCGTATAAAAGTTGGAGAACACTGAACATGATTATTCCTGCTAACTAAGGGCAGCCATTTTGTTTCTTTTTCATCACATCCGGTTTTCAGATAACCAATATGTCAATCGTGTGGTTTTAGTGTTTACACGAAACGACAATCTAATTAAAATTAGCTCCACTATTACATGTGGATCTAACACCAGCCAGTTGGACCTCATGTCCACCAATCAAAACCTTACTTGCAGAATCCTGCCAGTGATTTAAAACTAACAACACTGCATAGTCCCCAATGTCCAGGTAACATTTCGTCTGTAAATAATAATTTAAATATTGACCAATCACACTTCGCCTTTTATAACGTTATTTGGGAGCATACAAATTCAAAAAATATCGGGCGAGTCTATTTTAGTGGCCGCAGTACAGTGAACCATACCAATACGTACGGGGTGGGTTATCAGTCTTCAATTTTACATTAAAAATAATTTATTTATTTATAATTTATTTATTTTTTTAATCAGTCTTCAGTTTTACATTACAAATTATTTATTTTATAAAATAAAACATGTTTTAAGGCATTCATAATTTACACGAAACATGTCATATACCCTCAGGATAATTCGGAATGTTTTCAAATTACCGATAATTAAAGGTAGGAGAATGATTTATCGTAGTTGTTAAAGGGACATTCCTGAGTTTGGTGCAATGTTTAAGATGTTATCGATTAACAGAGGCTTTTAACAATTGTAATTACATATCAAATATATTTTATGCATAAAATATTAGTGGCTGTATATTAAACATGTTTAATATTTGTACTAGGTTAAATTTCATTTTATTTTCTAAAAAAGATTTTTTTCGTACGTACGAAATTATTTGAAGACAAAATCCTCTTTGGGCTTCTTACAAATATTAAGACGACCAGAAACACATTGAAGTCACTGATATTCTAAACAAGAAAATATATTTAATATGTAAGTTTAATCGTAGAAATATTTTATTAGTCGGAAACATCTTACAATGCATCAAACTCGGGAATGTCCCTTTAACAATTTGGTTCCGACTTTACTTGTGATCCACTGTGTTAACCATAGACTTGAACTGACCATCAGGGATGTTTTTCTAAAAGATCCATCATTCAGACGTCTCGATGAAATGAGAATAAATATTTACCATATATTCCGGAACAGTGGAAAGAACAAGCGATTCATAATTGGGATACCATATCGGCTCTCTGTCACGTCGTTGGCATATGTGAACACAAAGGGAAGCAGGTTTCAATTAAGCACATCACTACCATGACATCAAAGTAATGATCATTAACTACTTCACATTATTAGTTTGCAGAAAATATGATTGAGGCAGGAAACAAAACCTGCAAACCTGATCTAAAGGCACAAGTGAAACCACTGGGTGACATATCTTTGGGCCCTAGAGCTGTATTGCAGAGTGCTGTGTCTTACTTCTCATGTCAGCCTTACCATGAAGGATCAGAGTATTCTCATAACGGATGTGCTGGATGGTCTTCAGGAATGTAAGCGAAACTTGAGCCTACTCGCTGCTTTGCCAAAGCCTGTATTCCCCTTTCTCGCTGCTTTGCCAAAGCCTGTATTTCCCTTCTCGATGCTTTGCCAGAGCCTGTATTCCACTTCTCGCTGCTTTGCCAGAGCCTGTATTCCCCTTCTGGTTGCTTTGCCAAAGCCTGTATTCCCCTTC